>NC_068571.1:28959608-29261114 GCF_025698545.1 Gossypium raimondii | reverse complement strand
ATCTTACTAAAATTCACATATCTTAAAATATAAATTTCCTTTTGCTAAACCGTTATTTTTCTATGAAAATAGACTCAACAAGCTTTAATTCCATATATCATTCACCCTCTAATTCATTTTATACTATCTTGGGTGATTTTTCAAATTCACGTCACTGTGCTGCCTGAATTCTGTTTCTTTGCAAAATTTTATCCTTTCATGATTTCCATGCATAATTTATCACCTAATCTTTCATAACAACAAACACCTTCATCCTTAACCATTTTAATGACCATACATCATCAAATACTTACACATCACTCATTAGCAAAATCATCATTACAAACATACAAAATAACTAAATCCCTATACATGCCATAACTCAAACGTGTTTCGATATAAAATACCGAGCAGTTGTAGTTGATAGTGTGGACGATCTCCGACTTCTTTAGGATCCTTGAAGTAGCTTTGCAATACTATAAGAGAAAGAGAAATAAAAGAAGTAAGCATAAAGCTTAGTAAGTTTACTAGCAAATAAATAACAATATTTAACTTAAATAATTAAACTCAATGTCTATATCTCTAGTTTACTCTTTAGTTAATCTCATACTAGTTCTCTTACTTGTTTACTTAGAATACTTGTGTGCATAACTTACTCAACTCTTGCTGCATCGTTGAACATCAATTGATAGTATAATAAGTTCTTAACTCTTATAACTTACCTGAGCTTGCCATTTATGCTTTAAACCGAACTTTCATGAACATAATTGCTTACAAGCCCGTTGAGCTACATTGGAATAATAAGGATACTCTGGTCTCTTCCGATAATAACATGCCAAAGCCATGTCCTGGACATGGTCTTACATGGGATGTTCTCATATCGGTGCCCATGCCATGTCCCAGACATGGTCTTACGGGGACCTCTCATCTCGGTGCCAACGCCATGTCCTGCACATGGTCTTACATGGGACCTCTCATCTTGGTACAATGCCATGTCCTGCACATGGTCTTACATGGGACCTCTCATCTCGGTGCCAATGCCATGTCCCGACATGGTCTTACATGGGACCTCTCATCTCGGTGCCAATGCCATGTCCTGCACATGGTCTTACATGGGACCTCTTTACCCAAATGTCATGACATTCGTATCCAAGACCATCCTTATGTATCAACGGACTTTTTAATTTTAATTCTCTATCATTTCATGCTTAGATCATCATCAAATAAATTCATAAAATAAATTCATAGTTGCTGGAAAATAACAGCATTGATAATAAATATGGAAATATTGCATTTATTTACCGTAAACTTACCTCGGTACCAATTATAGCCAAATTCACCAACTTAGCCTTCAACTTTATTCTTCCCTTTGTCTAACCTCGAGTTTCGTACTTCTTGATCTAAAATAGTAAATTTAACTTATTTAATAATCACATTCATCAAAACAGCCCTCGACTCTAACTTTTCAAAATTACAATTTTGCCCTAAACTTTACATAATTACATTTTTGCCCCAAGGCTCGAAATTAAACTTCATCTCTTATTCTTATGTTTTATAACATTCTGAACATTTTTCCTTCTATGGCAACATCAAATTCCCACTCTAACATGTACTTATGAACATTAGGTATTTTTACCGATTATGTCGTTTTACTCGTTTTCACTTAAAATCGCTTAGCAAAAGTTGTTTAACATAATTTCTAGCTTCATATTCTATCATAAAACATCAAAATAAACACTTTTCACCTATGGGTATTTTTCCAAATATAAACCCTAGGTTAAATTATTGCTAGAATAAGCTAAATTAAGCTACCGGGATCTCAAAAACGTAAAGAACATTAAAAACGGGGCTTGGGATCACTTACTATGGAGCTTGGAAGCTTGAAAACCCTAACTATGGCTTCCCCCCTTGCTGATTTCGTTCATATGAAGAAGATGAGCATAATTTGTCATCTTTTTCCCTTTTAATTCATTTTAATTACTAGATTACCAAATTGCCCCTAACTTAAAAATTTTCTATTTCACTTATCTCATGTCCATTTTTGTCTACCAAGTTACCAATGGTATAATTACCATATAAGGACCTCCAATTTAAAGTTTCATAACAATTGGACACATCTAACATGTAGAACTCAACTTTTGCACTTTTACAATTTAGTCCTTTTGACTAAATTGAGTGCCCAAACGTCGAAATTTTCGAACTAAATTTTCACTAAATCATTTTATGAAATTGTAGACCATAAAAATATAAGAAAATAAAATTTTTCTCATCGATTTGTGGTCCCGAAACCACTGCTTCGATAACCTCAAATTTGGGCCATTACAACTCTCCCCCTTTTAGGATTTTCGTCCTCGAAAATCTTACCAAGAAAGAGATTCGGTATTGCTTCCTCATTGTCTCTTCCGGTTCCCATGTTGCTTCCTCAATCCTGCTTTTGCCATAGCACTTTCACCAGATTTACCTTTTTGTTTCTAAGCTCCTTTGTTTCTCGTATAATACTTTAACCGGTTCTTCATTATAAGTCATATCCCATGAATTTCTACTGTTGGAGTAATAACATGTGAAGGATCTGATCGATACCGTCGTAGCATAGATACATGAAATACATTATGAATTTTGTCGAGTTCGTGGTAAAGCCAATCGGTAAGCAATCGGTCCAATTCTTTCTATAATCTCATATGGTCCGATAAATCTTGGACTCAATTTACCCTTTCGACCGAACCGAGAACTTTCTTCCAAGGAGACACTTTTAAGAATACTTTATCACCCACCGAAATTCAATCTCCTTCGCTTAAGATCGGCGATGACTTCGACGATCGGAAGTCGCTTTTAAACTATCTCGAATCAGCCTTACTTTTTCTTCTGTTTCCCGGATCAAATCAACCCCGTGTATTTTCTTTTCACTGAGCTCTATCCAATATAACGGTGTTCTACATTTTCTACCATACAAAGCTTCATACGGAGCCATTTTAATACTAGATCGATAATCGTTATTGTAAGCAAATTCAATCAAAGGTAGATACCTTTCCCAATTACCTTGCAACTCTAATATGCAACATCGAGCATATCTTCCAATACCGAATTACACGCCAGATTGGCCATCCGTCGAGGATGAAATGCGATTGAAATACAACCGAGTACCCAAAGCATCTTGTAATTTGTTCCGAAACGAGACGTAAATCGGGATCTCATTCGATATAATGGAGACAGCACTCCATGTAGTCTAACAATCTCGATATATACAATTCACCAATTTATCTAAAGAATAATCCATACATACCGGGATAAAGTGCGCGGACTTTGTCAATCGATCGACAATTACCCAAATGGCATCTTTCTTCTTTGGAGACATCGGCAACCCGGATACAAAATCCATAGTGACTCTTTCCCATTTCCATTCGGTATAGTGATTGGTTGAAGCAACCCGAAGGTACCGATGTTCACTTTAACTCACGACATACTAAACATCTTGATACAAACTCGTAGATATCACGTTTCATACCCGCCACCAATACATCTTTTTCAAGTCATTATACATTTTATTACTCCCGGATGTACGACATAGTACCGCTATGGGCCTCGTGTAGAATCTTCAGATAAGCTCGAATTCTTCTGACACATACTCTACCTCTAAATAATAAACAACCATCATCCCATCAAATTTCAATCATTACCGGACTCATAATGTGCCCGTTTAGCCTGTAACTTTTCATCATTTTTCTGAGCCTCACATAGTTGTTGACGAAACATCGATTTAGCCTTCGTTTCAGCTATGATTGAACCATCATCAGTCAGTGACAACCGGGCATTCATAGCTCGTAAAGCAAATAGAGATTTTCGGCTCAAAGCATCAGCTACCACGTTAGCCTTACCCGGATGGTAATCAATAACCAAATCATAATCCTTTATCAATTCAAACCACCTGCGTTGTCTCAAATTCAAATCTTTCTGTGTCATCAAATATTTCAAGCTTTTGTGATCAGTATAAATATGACACTTTTCACCATACAAATAATGCCGCCATATTTTCAATGCAAATACAATAGCAGCTAATTCGAGATCATGTACCGGGTAGTTTCTTTCATGTGGCTTAAGTTGTCTTGAAGCATAGGCTATTACTTTATCTTCTTGCATCAAGACACAACCCAAACCATTTAATGATGCATCACTATAAATAATAAATTCCTTACCCGATTCAGGCTGTACTAACACAGGTGCTTCCGTCAACAATTTCTTCAATCGGTCAAAACTTTGCTGGCATTTATCTGTCCATTCAAATTTAACATCTTTCTGTAATAAACGAGTCATTGGAGAAGCTATCATAGAAAACCCCTGTACAAATCTCCGATAATAACCAGCTAAACCCAAGAAACTTCTAACTTCAGATACATTCTTCGGTGGACTCCAATTGACAATAGCTGAAATTTTAATCGGATCTACCCTGATGCCTTTTGCGGATACAATATGTCCGAGAAAACCAACCTCTCGAAGCCAAAATTCACATTTACTGAATTTAGCATAAAGTTTCTTTTCACGCAGAATTTGCAACACTATTTTCAAATGTTCGCATGCTCGTTTCATCCCGAGAATAAACTAAAATGTCATCAATAAAACTACTACAAACCTATCTAGATACGGTGCGAATATCCGGTTCATCAAATCCATGAATACTGCAGTGCATTAGTCAACCCAAACGGCATAACCGAAACTCATAATGCCCATACCGGTTTCGAAAGTCGTCTTTGGCACATCGACTCTTTTACCCAGAATCGGTAATAACCCGATCGGAGATCAATCTTTGAAAATCTTGTGGCACCTTTCAGTTGATCAAATAAGTCATCAATTCGAGGCAATGGGTACTTATTCTTTATAGTTACCTTATTAAGTCAGCCGATAGTCAATACACAATCTCAAAGACCCGTCTTTCTTTTTCACAAATGTAATGGAGCACCCCAAGGTGAATGACTTGACGAACAAAACCTCTGTCAACAAGTTCCTGTAACTGTGCCTTTAACTCTTTTAATTCTGTAGGAGCCATACGATACGGAGCTATGGAAATTGGGGTAGTTTCCGGAATCAGATCTATAGAAAATTCCACTTCTCTTTCTGGTGGCAACCCCGGTAATTCCTCTGGAAACACATCAGAAAATTCACATACAACTGGCACTGCCTGTATCTTTGACTCAGATACTTTAGTATCCAACACATACGCCAAATAAATATCATACCCTTTTCTGACACACCTCTGAGCTGACATCACTGAAATTATATCGGATAATCCCTCTGTCTGATTAGATTTAACCCAAAGTAATTCTCCATTCTGGCATTTCAACACAACATATTTTTGTCTACAGTTTACTACTGCATCATGCTGAGTTAACCAATCCATGCCCAATATCACATCAAACTCATCAAAAGGCAATAACATCAAGTCAACCGGGAAACAAATACCTTTTACCATTAGTGGACAATTTTTACAAACTTTATCCACTATCACAAACCGCCTGGGGGTTCGAGACTTTAACCATAAATTCATGAGGTTCAACAGACAAATTTTTAACAAATACTAATTTCGTGTATATATATGAATGTGTAGAGCCGGGATCAATTAATGCAATAACATTAGTGTCATAAAGAGAAAATGTACCGTAATTATATCGAGAGGACGCCTCTTCACGAGCACGAATAGCATATGTTCTCTGGTGCTCTAACATCCGATCTCGCTCTTTGAATCTCTGGATGCACTCCTATTACTCGCTCCCACTCACTCGGGTTTCTCTGCGGTCTACCTCTAGTAGGAGCATTTCCTGATCTCACACTCGTTATCTCTTCTCTGTTAGCTGTTTCAGGACAATCCCGAATAAAGCGATCGGACGCTCCACATCTGAAACAAATATTTTCACCTGCTCTACACTCTCCGGGGTGGCGTCTCCCACATTGAGGACATTCCGGCCTAGGAGGTCGAGTACTGCCAGTACTTGCAACTGTAGTGGTTTGAGCTCTAGAACCCTCAAATCTTCTACCCCTGCTTCGGCCAGGATATCTAGCTGGAAAATATGATCCGCTAGAGAGCTCCCTAGGCCTCTTAGATGTAGACTGAAATGATTTACTCATTTGCCTCTTCTTTGTATCCTGCGCTCCAGCTTCAGCTTTGCTCTTCTCTTTTTCTTTTAACAAGTCTTCTACTTTACAAGCTCTTTCTACCAGAACAACAAACTCTCTGATTTCCAATACCCCACTGATAGTCGGATGTCATCATTAAGCCCATCTTCAAATCTCTTGCACATGTTAGCTTCAGTGGATACAAATTCCCGAGCATACTTACTAAGTCTGACAAATTTGCGTTCATATTCAGTCACAGACATTTTACCTTGTTTTAGCTCAAGAAACTCCTTCCTTTTCTGATCTATAAATCTCGGTCGATGTACTTCTTTGAACTCCTCCCGAAAGAAATCCTGTGTAACCCTCTCACTCGGTACTATTGACACGAGGGTCTTCCACCAATGGTAAGTGAATCTCAAGAAGTGAAACAACACACTTTATACATTCTTCCCGAGTACAAGATAATTCTTCAAAACCCCGATTGTATTCTCAAGCCGAATTCGCTTTTCCGCATCATCATCTTTGGTAGCCCAAATTCTTCACCCCTTGCTTCCTAATCTTATCAACAGTGGTCTCTCCCGATAACTATACTGCAGTTGGGGAAGCTACATGGGGAACCTGTGATTCTTGAGGGGTGGAGGTCTTATAGCCGGATTCGCACGAACGAACTCGGCAAACCAATCATCATGGCTTGGAAGAAGGCTTCTAGCTCCTCCTCCCTGCTCTATCCGATGCGTGTCTTTCACTAACATTAACATCTGATGGCACCGCCCTTCAAGGGAATAGGCGATTACTCTCTACTTCATCTGTACTAGCTCGTTCAGGATCCATAACTATAAAAGAAAACATTTTAAAATCGTCAGGAGTCGTCACACTATCAAAATATATAAGTATGGCATGTATAGGTAGACTCTTATTCATACTGCATATTTCCGAGAATCGACTAAACCTGCTCTGATACCAATAAAATGTAACACCCCTTACCCGAGACCGTTTCCGGAGTCGAGCACGAGGCATTACTTAGCTTATCTTACCAATTCGGAGCATAAAAACTAGGTTTGAAAATTTATTTCACTATTTACAGCAAATCTGTCCAATCGCACAGCAGTTACTAAATTAATTATAACTTGAGCTACAGAACTCGAAATTTAATTCCGTAAATTTTCCCTGAAACTAGACTCATATATCTACTCACCATAAAATTTTTAGAATTTTTGGTTCAGCCAATTAGTACAGTTTATTAGTTAAAGTCTCCCCTGTTTCACCATTCGACTATTCTGACCTCTTGTTACTAAAAATAAGTTTTCTCACTGTAGGATTTTCATATGAAGTTCTTACTTGTTTATACAGAAAATAGACTCATTAAGGAATCTAAGAATGTAAATTTCAACTCATAACCATTTTTTACAATTTGTAATTATTTTCTAAACTCAGAACAGGGACTCCAAAACAGTTCTGACCCTATCTTACTAAAATTCACATATCTTAAAATATAAATTTCCTTTTGCTACACCGTTATTTTTCTATGAAAATAGACTCAACAAGCTTTAATTCCATATATCATTCACCCTCTAATTCATTTTATACTATCTTGGGTGATTTTTCAAATTCACGTCACTGTGCTGCCTGAATTCTGTTTCTTTGCAAAATTTTATCCTTTCATGATTTCCATGCATAATTTATCACCTAATCTTTCATAACAACAAACACCTTCATCCTTAACCATTTTAATGACCATACATCATCAAATACTTACACATCACTCATTAGCAAAATCATCATTACAAACATACAAAATAACTAAATCCCTATACATGCCATAACTCAAACGTGTTTCGATATAAAATACCGAAAGCGATTGTAGTTGATAGTGTGGACGATCTCCGACTTCTTTAGGATCCTTGAAGTAGCTTTGCAATACTATAAGAGAAAGAGAAATAAAAGAAGTAAGCATAAAGCTTAGTAAGTTTACTAGCAAATAAATAACAATATTTAACTTAAATAATTAAACTCAATGTCTATATCTCTAGTTTACTCTTTAGTTAATCTCATACTAGTTCTCTTACTTGTTTACTTAGAATACTTGTGTGCATAACTTACTCAACTCTTGCTGCATCGTTGAACATCAATTGATAGTATAATAAGTTCTTAACTCTTATAACTTACCTGAGCTTGCCATTTATGCTTTAAACTGAACTTTCATGAACATAATTCGTTTACAAGCCCGTTGAGCTACATTGGAATAATAAGGATACTCGGGTCTCTTCTGATAATAACATGCCAAAGCCATGTCCCAGACATGGTCTTACATGGGATGTTCTCATATCGGTGCCCATGCCATGTCCCAGACATGGTCTTACGTGGGACCTCTCATCTCGGTGCCAACGCCATGTCCCAGACATGGTCTTACATGGGACCTCTCATCTCGGTGCCAATGCCATGTCCTAGACATGGTCTTACATGGGACCTCTCATCTCGGTGCCAATGCCATGTCCCAGACATGGTCTTACATGGGACCTCTCATCTCGGTGCCAATGCCATGTCCTAGACATGGTCTTACATGGGACCTCTTTACCCAAATGTCATGACATTCGTATCCAAGACCATCCTTATGTATCAACGGGACTTTTAATTTTAATTCTCTATCATTTCATGCTTAGATCATCATCAAATAAATTCATAAAATAAATTCATAGTTGCTGGAAAATAACAGCATTGATAATAAATATGGAAATATTGCATTTATTTACCGTAAACTTACCTCGGTACCAATTATAGCCAAATTCACCAACTTAGCCTTCAACTTTATTCTTCCCTTTGTCTAACCTCGAGTTTCGTACTTCTTGATCTAAAATAGTAAATTTAACTTATTTAATAATCACATTCATCAAAACAGCCCTCGACTCTAACTTTTTCAAAATTACAATTTTGCCCCTAAACTTTTACATAATTACATTTTTGCCCCAAGGCTCAGAAATTAAACTTCATCTCTTATTCTTATGTTTTATAACATTCTGAACATTTTTCCCTTCTATGGCAACATCAAATTCCCACTCTAACATGTACTTATGAACATTAGGTATTTTACCGATTATGTCGCTTTTACTCGTTTTCACTTAAAATCGCTTAGCAAAAGTTGTTTAACATAATTTCTAGCTTCATATTCTATCATAAAACATCAAAATAAACACTTTTCACCTATGGGTAGTTTTCCAAATATAAACCCTAGGTTAAATTATTGCTAGAATAAGCTAAATTAAGCTACCGGATCTCAAAACGTAAAGAACATTAAAACGGGCTTGGGATCACTTACTATGGAGCTTGGAAGCTTGAAAACCCTAACTATGGCTTCCCCTTGCTGATTTCGTTCATATGAAGAAGATGAGCATAATTTGTCATCTTTTTCCTTTTAATTCATTTTAATTACTAGATTACCAAATTGCCCCTAACTTAAAAATTTTCTATTTCACTTATCTCATGTCCATTTTTGTCTACCAAGTTACCAATGGTATAATTACCATATAAGGACCTCCAATTTAAAGTTTCATAACAATTGGACACATCTAACATGTAGAACTCAACTTTTGCACTTTTACAATTTAGTCCTTTTGACTAAATTGAGTGCCCAAACGTCGAAATTTTCGAACGAAATTTTCACGAAATCATTTTATGAAATTGTAGACCATAAAAATATAAGAAAAATAAAATTTTTCTCATCGTATTTGTGGTCCCGAAACCACTGTTTCGATAACATCAAATTTGGGCCATTACAAATGGAACACGGGTCTTTCACTGATAATAGTGCTGCCACTTTTTCTTTAACTGATGAGGATCATACCATAGCTAACGCTGTTAGATTCACTTTGAATCAAGAGTCAGTTCACTCACCTCTGTTTTTGGCTTTGATTCATGCTGGGTTTTCTTTGTTTTAAGTGATTGTATTGAAAGTGGAAGCTATCCTTTTTATGTTGTGCAGCCCAAGGGTTACATTCTGTGGCTACAGTATTCCTCATCCTTCAGAGGCTCGAGTTAATATTAGAGTTCAAACCACTGGTAAACTCAATATAACACTCTTTTTCAAGTTAGAAGGAAATGAAATTAGATCCTTAAATATTGTGTTTTCAATGCTAAGGGCAGGCTTTTGTTGCTAAAACAATTGTGGTAACACTGTTTGATTCAGTTAGAAGTCAAATGTCGTTTTCATATGTGAACAATTTTTGGTTTTTAAGTAGCGACTTTGTTTCATGTTGGCCTGGACATTTTCCAGATTAGTAATTATAAGTTTGAATTTGGCTACTAAATCACACCAGTTAATGATTTCAGTGTCTTTGGTGTTTCGACTTTCAGTTGAATTGACTTTGGTTTCGGATATTTTAGTGATGGAAATAAGCACGATTTATTTGAATTATGATTGAATTGGAGAAGTCGCTTTTGTACATTTTGAGAAATATCGTGCCCTTGGATACACAAAGGGTGTTAACTTGCCCATCTCAATTACCCCATTCCCGCCCATTGAATTGGAGAAAGTTCTTTTTTAATGATTCGTGTTGCTACCGATTTTTAGTGAAATGATATTTTCTTATGATGTGTTTTCTTCTTTATGAAGAGCTCATTTCAGTAAAGTTAACCTTTCTATTATGCAGGAGGTGCAGTATTTGATGCATCACAATAGGCATTTTTTGGAAACGATGTCCTCGAGGAAGTTGAATTGGGGGGGCTAGATGATGAGGATGAGGATTTACCTGCAACTGGACTTGATGAAGAGAAGTTTTTGTTTGATCAAGAGGAGGTTAATATTCTTGTTTCTTTCAGTTCTATTTTTCCTATTTCGATTGTTCTTGCAAGTTTCGCAAAGATAGCACAACCAAAGGACTATTCGATCGGAAAATAAATGTCTCCCTTCCAGGCGTCATGCTAAAAAATAGCCTTTTAGATTATTTTTGGATTTTTTCTCCATGTTCTTTAATAGATAGATTCCACTGCATTCAATTAGTGGTTGGCATGCGAGTTTTATTTGTGGAATAAAGCTCTGTGGGAGTTCATATTATATATAACGATTTATTTGTCTGTGCAAAACATTGTGAACCTTGTTCTCTGTATTTATAAATTGACAATGTAGCCATCTTGGTTGGCTGCTTTCCGAAGTCAATTTATTTGATTCGTTCTCTTTGCTCTTCACAATGAGAGGTAGCTCTTTTGTACTTTTTTAATAAGATCATATTATACATGCTCTTTTGCAGTGGTCTAGTGGTTTAGTATCTTGTTAATAAAACCATATTATATATTTAAATAGTTTGGAGATTGTGTTAACTGTATTTGGTGCATCTTGAAGTAATGTTTGTTGTGTCTTATATGCTTCCTGAATCAAATATGGAGAGAAGGTAGTATATGGACTTTATATTTTCAAGTATTTTTCACACAATTGATTTATCTGTTCCTTCATTGAGGGAAAACATGGAATGAATTGACTTACACCTCACTTCTTCCTCAAACACCTTTTGTACCACTTATTTTCATAAAATGATAAGAATCTTTTCAGATTACAACTTCAGAGGTCTATGTCACCTTCTTGACAATCGGGTTTTAGGAATCTTTTACCCATCATGCGTAAGTTTTAGACAAAATCTTGTTCGTGGTTGTCGCTAGATGCATGATACGCCTCATTTCCTCTGTGGTGGTTCTTTGCTCTCCCCTTCTTAGTATTTTTGGTTGTTGAGTCTTGGAGGCGGTTGTATTCAAGAATGGTCGGCTTGCTTTGATGCATTGCTTCTGTATATCTTTGTAGAAAACGAATCTGTATCTATTATTAACACAAATTTGATTAGTTCATGCCAATGGATTTGTAAAGTTAAATTAGTTATTGGCGTTAGAAATTTACTCTTATGCCTGGAAGGAGATCTGGCTTATAGATCAACTACTGGAGTTAATTGTGGAAATTTGTTTGATTTGGTTTCTTATAAAATTGTTACCCTGTTCTATTTATGTTGGAGTAGCTGAAATCTGATGTTGCATTTGTCATTAACAAATAGCAATCCAAAAAGAGAGGAAAGTGATATCATCCCCTCCACTTTTTCCTTGGAATTGCGTACTTCAAACTTTTTAAATTGTATAAATTCATATAAGAAAATTTATTATGATGTTGTAAAACTATATAACATATGGATTATGATGTAGAATTTCATTTTCATCTAACCTTTTCTTAATATAAGTTAATTATGTTTATGCGAATATAATTTTCAAGTTATTTTTGATTTTAGTAAATTCATATAAGAACATTTTATTATTAAATTATATTTAATATTAATTATTTTAAATTGTATAAATTCATATAAGAAAATGTATTATCACTTAATTTTATGAAATTATATATTATTATTAAATTATATTTAATAATAATTATTTTAAATTATACAAATTCATATAAGAAAATTTATTAGTTATAATTATTTTAAATTTTATTAAATCATATATTTTAATTAAAATATTTTTAATATTAATTACTTCAAATTATATTTTATAGTATCATATATTATGATTTTAGCAAATTCATATAAGAATGTTGATTATTAAGAATTTTATTACATATATTTTAATTAAAATATTTTTAATATTAATTACTTCAAATTATATTTTATAGTATCATATATTATGATTTTAGTAAATTCATATAAGAATTTTGATTATTAAGAATTTTATTAAATTATATATTTTAATTAAAATATATTTAATAATAATTATGTTAAATTATATTTTATAGTATCATATATTATGATTTGAGTAAATTCATATAAGATATTGATTATTAAGAATTTTATTAAATTATATATTTTAATTATAATATATTTAATAATTATTATGTTTAAATATAATTAAATGTTCTATTATTGATATTAATAATCTTATTAAAATTTAAATAACAATATGAATAATTATTTACCCAAACAAATTTATGCTAAGGGTATTCTAGTCATTTTAGTTTTTTCCATTATGCTATTACATCTCTATTCCATTCAACCAAACACAAGATTATTATTACGCCTCTATTCCATTACACTCAACCAAACAGTTGATTTACTATTACACCTCTATTCCATTACACCTCTATTCCATTACACCTCTAATCCAATACACCTCTAATCCAATACAGCGAACCAAACGTGCTCTTAAAGTGTGGTTAGATGAAAAAATTTAAAATTTTAAAGATTTAGTATTTTAGATTTCATCAATTCAAAGTAATAACTATTGTTATAGATTTGTTTGCTTAAATAATAGTTTCAAGAAAAATTAAGTTACTGAAATTTTACAAACTAAAAGATAAAAAAAAAAAGAAGAAAATTTATATTAAATATAAATAATATAAAATTATTTAGGCATAAAAAAATTAAAATAATCAATTGAGCCCTTATGAAAAAGTGCATCCAATTGAGCTCTTAATGACCCAAAAAGAATCAATTGACCCTTTCCGTTAACGGAAACCGTCAGTTGATTAATTTAATCGTTAATCTCGTTGACATGGTTGATGGAAGTCATTAGAAATTGCCATGTTGTAATATTTTGACGTTATTTTTCAAAAAAAAATTGAAAATTAAAATGTACATAAACAATGAATCTGGAGAAATTATTGTCCATATTCATTTAGGATGAGTACAGAATTTAAAAAAAACTTTAAAATTATAATTTTTAAAAATTCTAAAAGAGTATATAAAAATTTAAAGGTGCGAAAACTCAAAATAAAATTATTTATTAAGAAATTAAAATATATAGAATTAATAGGCTTGATCGAGCATATGAAATTTTATATATTTTCAAAATCCTTTAATGAAAAACGATTGGAAGTGCCTATGCCTGTTACTGCTGCCTTCTCATTTTTTGTAAAATGACTTAAAATATTTATATTTGAAATATTGACATTGTTTCAGCACTGCCCATACTTCATATTTTTGTATAATTTATAACACAACCCTTTAACCTAATATCTTAAAATTCCTAAAACTCAATACAATTTTTCATTAGTAAAACAACTGTTGCTACTAAGAAGTGCAAAATTAAATGTAATTATTACAACAACTGGGATTTATAATAATTCGATTATAAACCACTTTTGTTAAAATATATTTGTGCATCATAGGTTTGATTCTCAAATTAAAAAAAATTTTAGGCGGTCGAAATTAAATTATAATTTTTACAATAATAAAATTGTAATTTAAAGGAATAAATTAAATTTTTATATTTGTATAGTTTAATGTTTAGGGTTTAGGATTAAAACTAATTATTCCGATTCATTTGAATTTAGACAACCATTTATCTAGTTCATTCTATATACATATTTTAAAAATTCCACATCATCATACTGCGGCGTGGTAATTTCTGATGCCTTTTGTCAGTAATGTCAATGAAGTTAACGGTCAGACCGGTCAACTGATGGTTTCCGTTAACGGAACGGGTCAATTGATTTTTTTAGGTCACTAAAAACTCAATTGTGTGCATCTTTTTCGTAAGCTTTTTACTTTATAGTGAGATCGTATGTATTAAATGAAACAAACTAATTTTTAGAAACCATTTCTTTATATAGAATTAAAATACCACATATTTTGAAATTTTCTAAGACTGTGTTTGGGAGAAAAATTGTAAAATTTTGAAGATTTTTAAAATGTTTGTATTTTAGAATTTATAAATTCAAAATGCTAGTAATTATAATTACTTAATTTGGATAAATATTTTTTAAGAAAACTTGGGTGATTGGGATTTTACAAGTTAAAACTAATTATTAAATAAAAATAAAATAAAAATATTAAAATAAATAATTGTTACAAAATAAATAGAAGAATCAGAGATAGGAGAGTATAGGAGAAGTATTTTTATTAATAAATAGGGATGTTTACAATGTTTATCCAAAACCTATTTATAAATATAAGAAGTATAAATGAAATAAAATTCTACCGCTAATGACTATTAGAGTTCTAAAGCACGTTAAATTTATCTTAATTTTGATGGACATCTACTTAATAATAAAATATTCTCAACAAAATATCCTATACCACTATATTTGTAAAAAAATTATAATTATTTCTAATAAAATAAAAGTTTAAAATATATATTAAAGTTAAGTAAAATGTGTTTTAAAGTTTATTTTTTAATTTTATAGTGGACCATGTGTGTTAAAAATAAAATAATGAATTTTTTGAAAACCCAACTTTTGGTGGAATTTGGAAAAGGAAATTCAACCACTTAAATCCCTCTTAAAATTCCTCATACATTTCCAATTTCTATTATTTTTACCCAAAAAGTAAATTGATTTTAGAATTTCTTGATATAAATGAAATCATTTCACTAAAATTTTTTATTCAAACACAACCTTATTATTCAATAAATCTTAAATCCAAGAATTATCAGGGCTTCATCTTGAAATTTTGGAAACGAGTTTGGGGAGTTGTTTGCTTGAAATTGATCCAAGGATCTTTGAGGCTTGAAATTGATCGAGACTTGATCTTGAAGAATGAGTTTGATATACTTTATGTTTATGCAACTAAATTGGGCAGAGTTTTGATCCAAGGGATTTTGAGATTTAATCTTTGATAGATGAATTTGCTTCGAGAGTCTTCTAAACTTGATCTTAAAGAATGTTTTTAGCATCTTTTCTATTAATTGAGCACCCATGTTACATTAGTTCGATTATTTTGGTCACTCTCGTTAAAATCACAAACGGCAAGCTGGCATGATAGTTAAAAAATTGGTATAATAATAAATTTAGCCCTCAAATTTTACATATTATATCAATTTAATTATAATTTTAAAATGAACCCTGAAATTTACAAATATTTTTAACTTATCCTAATCCTAAAAAATAAAAAATACATAAATCTTTTCAAAATAAATATAATAATAATTATCTAAAAATTATAAGGTTATCTTATCCAAATTCCAACTTGATGCAAACTAAAAGTGGAACCTTTGACGACGTTATCAATTATTATGTCCAATATTATCTAAATCTGTGTGTCTGCACATCAAAATAATATCAACCTCTACTTTTTCTTGATTCTACGAATTCACCTCCACCGAAAAACATAATGCTAAACTATAAGTCAGAATTTTCTTTAAAATTACTATATCTTATGACTGTCGGGTGATAAAAGTAATATTTTAAAAATTATATTTCTAAGTTTATTTATTTAATAACGAATAAATACTAAATTTATATATAAATTTTGATTTGATGCGAAGTTTGATTTGTGGTTTTTATATGTATATACATGAAATTTTGATTTTATTTCAGTCAGACACATTTTAAAAATAAATATATATTTATTTTCATATTGGATTAATATAATTGTTTGTGCATGCAATATATTAATGTGAAGTTGTGCTAATTCGATAATTTGCTAGTGGTTTGTGAAAATTGAATAAAATCAAATTTCATATATAAAATTGCACAAAATCAATATTTATGTATGGCATTGCACATTAGATCAAAATTTATGCATGGATTTGATATTTATCCCTATATAATATGAGTAGAGACATGGTAGTTCTAAAAAAAGAGAAATAGATCATTTTTAAGGAATGTAAATTTTCAAAAGAAAATAGTAATTTTTTTATTCCTATCTATACTTTATTAAGTTGATGTTACTCATCAATCGATTTAGGAATTAGTAAAAACTATTTTATCTACTAAGTAAGTTATATGATTACATGGGTGTAGTTATTTATTTATTTTTATATATTTTGTAAATTCATAAAAATTGTCTATAATGAAATTTGAACCAATGACCATGCATATAATTTTTTTATTTACCATTTACACTAAAAAGCAATTTTTTGTTTTCTTTTATGAAACTTTAATAACTATGTTTGTGTATACTAATATTGAGGTAGTTTTACAAATTAACTCGACACCAATTCAAGATTGATAACAAAACAAAGGTAAACAATTGTATTCATAATCGATGTGTTTAAATTTCGTTTTACTTACAATTTGATCAATTTTTTCATTTTAATATCATACATATTTCATGTGTTAGTATTAATTAGTTTTGTACTTTATTATATGTTATTTTCAAACACTCTTCTATATTCTAAATATGTAATTTACATTCACATACACTCGTGATAAGGTTTGTAGTTTAGTTTAAATTTTATTGATTTTATTGTTATTTCATTAATTGAGTTGGTAACACGAGAGCAAAGTATAAATAATTGAATTAAAATAATTTAAAATAGAGTCAAGTTATACAAATATTGTTTTCATAAGTTGAAAAAAAGAAAACCTGTAATGGATGGAACTAAAAGGTTGTATTAAAAACAATATACAGACATTTATGGAAAAAGGAACATTTCTTTTTTCACTTAAAAGGAGCGTGCAAGCCAGGGTTGTTTAAAGCGCGTAGATAAAAACCATAATTTCAAACTCAACGTACAAAAAAAAGAAGATAAAAATTGAACTGCGCGTAGATGCAGTTACCTTTCCATACAAATGCCTTCCACCAAGCTGTAAGTATATTTATATATATACCCTTTAATTCTAGGTTTTCTTCACCTTCATTTTTGAATTATCTTTTTTTAGTTTTTACCATCCACGACCCCCATTGCTGAAAACCCAGAAAGAAAAATATGGGGAGAGGAAGAGTGGAGCTGAAGAGGATAGAAAACAAGATTAACAGACAAGTGACCTTCTCTAAGAGAAGAAATGGCTTACTCAAGAAAGCTTATGAGCTTTCCGTGCTTTGTGATGCTGAGATTGCTCTTATCATCTTCTCCAATCGCGGCAAGCTCTATGAGTTTAGCAGCTCAGGGTATATTAATACAAAACTACGTTAAACAATCTACTCATAGTCCTTTTTCATTTCTTTCTCTTACCTTAACTTTAGATATTCTCAAGTTTTCTAGTCATTTACATCTACTTTGGTTATGGATTGTGCATAATGGTTCCTACCATGCAAAACTCCATCAAAGTCTTGTCTTTTCTTCAGTTTCTCTTGTTCTTACTGCTCTCTCACTAACATCTGAAGTGGTTGTGGGTTCACATGGTTTTTCCTTGGCTTTTGGGTTCATGTCTAGGAACCCTGAGTATATCAGCTTTTTTCAGTGATAAATTGACACGTTTCATCTCATTCGGAAATGAAACAAAAAAAGGACCTTCCTTTTTCCTCTAAATTGGGTCTTGCTCTCCGGTTCTTGGCCTTGCTAAGGTTTTTTTTCATTTATCAACAGTTCTGGGAATACTAGTACGAAAGGCAACTCTTTTCTTTCACAAGAAGGCTTAAACAAAACCCCCCCATTACGAGTTACGACGACATTGCTCAGATATCCTTTCACCACGTCCCTTGTCCTTCATAATTCACAACTTTTGACTTTGGCTCTTGGTTTCTTTGACTGCTTCTAATTTGAAGGCCTTTTACAAGGTTTAATGTAGAATTTGCACTTTAAAATTTAACTTCTCTTTTCTTCTATTTTATTTATATATACATATATATATTAATGGTACATATATATGTGGTTTTCCTTTTAAAATTATCTTGTCCAACAGAATTAATTTCTTAGTGAAGAGTTTTTAGCTAAATACATCATAGTTTTGTTTCTGAAACTGTTATAAATAAGCTATATGTTGAGCTAAAGTTAATATTTTGCTTCAATTTATGCAATAAAGCTCACTCTCACATGCTGTTTGCAATTAAGTAGGAAAACCAGTTCCACATTGAGTTAAATGAAAGTAAAATACAGCAAGAAAAAGCTACAAAGGGGCCAACTGGATAAAGTTTTTATGGTTGGATTTTACTTTAATTGGGTATTATTTATTGTAACAAAAGTAATTATGATCATACCCTTCCAAGTTTAATCTATAAATCATTGAAAACCTTGTTCCTCAGAAATATTGAGGGCCGGATTCAGTGTATTTGCTCTATCTTTTTTTTCTACTTTCTTGAATCCCTTGCATGGAAGTTCATCATGATTATGCTTAGAAATGTCAAGCCTTATGCTGCTTTCACTAATCATTGTGTGTAAATAAGTTGATTGTCACCTTTCTACTTGCTTTATTGGCAGTATGACCAAGACCCTTGAGCGATATCAACGTTGCTGCTTTATTCCTCATGACAATACCCATGAACGTGAAACTCAGGTTTTTAATTATAAGAGAATCGTAGAGGGACTAAATTGCTCACTTTTGTAATAGAGCGACTAATTTAGAGTTTTGCCTATTGTAGAGGAGCTGTGAAGCAAGTTTATACATTTACCCCTACATGCTTATGTTTTGGGAATCATTATTAGTGAGCATGGCTATTGTTCTTTAGTTGTCTTTGCTTTTATCAATGCAGAGTTGGTACCTAGAAGTAATCAAGTTGAATGCAAAATATGAAGCACTGGAACGCACTCAAAGGTTGAGTTCAAATCAGTGTAATTATATATACTTGCATCGATTCATAAAATTCATTATATAGTATATGTTTAATCAGGCATTTGCTTGGAGAAGATCTTGGACCATTGAATATGAAAGAACTGCATAACCTTGAGAAGCAACTTGAAGGAGCTCTTGCAAGGGCTAGACAACGGAAGGTGGTTATATAATATTTGGATCTAATCCCACTAATTTAAAACCTGAAAGTTTTCTCCTTTTATCTTCACTCCAAAATTTCTCTTTCTTTACTGTTGTCAACTGCAGACACAGATTATGATGGAACAAATGGATGACCTACGCAAAAAGGTACTTCCATGAGTAATACTCAATCAATACACTTAAATTTCATTCACCAACTTTGGTACGCTAATTCCTCACCTGTTAATCAATTTGTACTAATTCGGTGCATCAATTTAAAAAAAAATATTTTTATACGCATTTAAATATAAAATATTCATTTTCATACTATAAAAATTAAATAAAATTTTCGGTTCAATTCTGGAAACCGAATTAAATACATTTAAATAATACTGATCAAATTCAAACTCTAAACAATCCAACAAACGTGTTTTTCGATTTTCCTGCTTTTCTTACTCGGCATTACTAAGTGAAGTTGACATGGTGGTGAATGTGGATGAGCTTTTTCGTCTTAATTATCTCATATGGCTAACAACGTTTTTCATGTTTTGGCAGGAGCGTCAGCTTGGAGACCTTAACAAACAGCTGATAGTCAAGGTTATACTTTGCACTTCAACTTTGATCTATACTAAGCTCCCTTTGGATTTCATCACATGTATTTTATCATATAATTAATACAAATCAATAAAAATAAAAGTGTTATTAATTCACTAATATAATTATTATTTAAAACAATGGTAAATTACACAAATATTCACTCAACTTTGATATCAATAACAAAACACTCATTCAACTTTCAATTTAGTCACTCAACTTTCAAAAAATAACAAACCGTCCAAGTAACCATTTTTTGTTACAGATGTAACGGAAAGTTGACTTGTTATTTAACTAGCCACGTTGGCATCCTAGTTGTCGTTTAAACAACCGTAATTTAAGAACCCCAGCTGGGTAGAAGAAGAAGAAGAAGAAGAAGAAGAAGAAGAAGAAGAAGAAGAAGAAATGAAGATACCCTAGATATGACCGTTTTATTCCTCCAAGGTAGAGTCACCACCCAGTTTGTTGTTGTCCCTTTGAATCTTTGTGCCCCAGGCTACTTCGTTGAATCTTTATCCCCTTTTTTCCTTCTCTTCTTCTCCTCTCTTTTTCTTTTTTTTTTCTTAACTCTAGTCACCGTCGTTCATGGCCTTCTCCTACCAATATTCATCACCAAACAACTTATCTTTGCCTCTTCTCAAATCTCACTTCAAATTTTCCAATAGACCTTCAAAATCCCAAGATTAAGACCTCAAAGCTTCGAACAAGGCTTCAACGGGTCTCCACCATTCACTGTTGGATCACCACCATATTTAGGCAACAACTCTTTTTTGACCAACCATGACTCTTGATTGCTCGGATCATCAAACTGGTGGTTCGAGTTCTCCAACTCGTAAAACCCAAAATAGGTTTAAGTTTCTTTTATTTTGATTCTCTTTCTTTTATAGTTTTTATTTTTATTTTTCTCTTTTGATGCAAGCTAGTTTGGGATTCTTGTTATTTTTTTGCTGGTTTGATCTTGGATGATTACTATTTGGTATTTTTGTTTTTGGTAGGGATTTCATGAGTCTGATATGTTTAGGGGTTGGGATTTGATGGTTATGGTGGTGGTGTCTTGGAAAAAGAGTGACAGTGAGTGATGTTGGTGTAGTGATTAAATGATAGTGGGCTTGTGGAGGTGGCCAACGTCAAGAGTGGTGGTGAGGGAGCCGAGAGGGATGAAGAAAAATGGTGAAAAAGCCCCCCTTTTCTCTTTCTACTTTTTATGTTTAATAGTGGTGCATGACAGGGATGGCAGGAAACTTGTCCCGTTAGGCCTATAAAGGAAAATATTAATGGGTGACTGATTTGTCACTTTTCGATAACGTTAGTGACCGATTTGTTGTTTTTTGAAAGTTGAGTGACTGAATTGAAAGTTGAGTGACTGTTGGTGTAATTTATTTTTAAAACAAATATAATTTTAATAACTTATTAATTTTATAATATCAAATAAATTTACATTTTTATTATTTAAATTTATTTTAATTTAATGTCCTTAATAGTTTTATATAAGGTTTTGCCTACTTTTAAGCATAATGTTTAATTTAGTCCTCAATGTTTACCTCTTTTTTCAATTTGACCTTTATTTTTTTTAGTTAAATTTAGCTATTAATATTTTAAAAGAGTCAATGCGCTTTTTTAATGAAAATAATGTCTAAAATATTACTTTTTAACAATGTTGGCGTGATAGTACATGTATACTTTATGCTAAAATTTTACTATTTGTCTTATATGCTGCATCAACTAATTTAAAAATTATAAAAATATTCGAAAAAATTAAAAAAATACAAAAAAACATAGCATGAAATAAACCTGCTGCAGTATTTAAAATTTGCGCCTATTAGTCCAGGAAAATGTAATATCTGCTGTTTCATAGTGGCCAATGTTATATTCACTGTATTTGGGGTTTCAGCTTGAAGCAGAAGGACAAAACCTGGAAACAATCCAGGGTTTATGGAGTTGTTGTGGTGCAGAAGCAACTGAAAACTTTCCTCTGCATCTGTCTCAGACACAACCTACGGAATGTGATCTTCAACCTGTTTTGCAAATAGGGTACTGTTAATATATATACACATCTTTAGCACTTTTTTTTTGTTCTTCTAGATGAAGCCCTAAGTGATGATGGATTATTGTTTGCATCTGAAACAGTATCAAGATACTTCTCTATATATTTTCCACACTTGGCAAAAATATTAAGATACAAACATATAGTGTTTATGGACAGCTAACCTCACACAAAATTCACCCCTTTCAACCTCTATAAAATCAATGTGCCATGTCTCTTCAATGCTTTCATTTTCATAGGTACCTTAAACTGATTAAACTTGTATATGACATAGTATATAGTTGGTTGGTTGGTTGACTGTTCACAAATACTAGTTAATGGCTCTGCTAAATTTGACCTTCAGAAAGAAAAAAAACCATCCATTGCATATGATTCAATGTTATCATCACCATTGTTTGTTTGTTTTTAATGTTATTCTTAATTTTTCTGACTGCTTCTATTAATGCGTCAGGTATCATCACTATGTTGAGGCTGAAGGATCTTCAGCCCCCACAGGCATGGCTGGTGAGACCAATTTCATCCATGGATGGGTCATTTGAGCCCTCCATCGATCTACACAACTATATACATATATAGATATTGTGATTTCTTCTCTTGCTTATTGTTTTTTTGTAATTCTGTCAACATCTATATATATATATATATATATATATATAACATGTTACTGTTATATTTCAGGCACTACAATACCCATTTGAGCCTTCAAGACCGTCTTGTAGGCTTACTGTAGCCCTTATGTATAAGTTATTTAATATAGTTTTAGTGCGAACATATTACTCTATAAATCTCTCTTGAATTTAGTACCACGGATTTACAAATTACATTTTTACTTTCTTTTTTTTTTTACAACTTATATTTAGTGCTAGTAGTTCTCTCCTTCAATAATGTCATCTCTAATGTTTGAACCTGCATTGTCTTCTTGGGAGTGCAATGTGACTTGCCACTACACTAAACACCTATTGGTCTTACTTGATTTTCTTAAAATCCTGTAGATTTACCTATGGAACCTCGAATCCTCTTTTACTTTAAGAAGTCGATAATGATGGGAGTCAACTTTAACTTGGGCGAGATTGGATAAATGTATTTATAGGTATGATAAAAAAGAATTTTGCTAGAAGTCGCAGCCTATCGGCATAAACTACAATCGATATAGGTAATAGAGTTAAACAATTAAAATTCATTATAACTTCAAACTCAACAACTATAGGTGTCAAGTTCTTTAATAAATTTATTGTGGGATGGTGTCGCTTGGTGGCTTCAGTTTGGGGAAGGTTGCTGAGGAATGAGTTTGTTAAGGGTGATGAAGGACCTTGAAGTATGATAGTGATCATAATTGTGTTACTATTAAGTGAGAGATTTGAATGATGATGAGTTTAGTGCTCGATGACTTAAGGTGAGTGATAGATCATGATTTTAGTTAAGGAGAAGTGATACGAGAAAAGTTTATAAAGGTGGATTGAAGTATAAAGCAAGGCAGCATGTGAGGGAAAACAAAAAGTAATAATTTTATATATTTTTAAATATTTTTATAATTCTTATAAGTTTCTTATAATATTCTATTTTTTATAATTTTATAACTTTTAATATTTTCTATTTATATAATTTTCTTTTTTTATTTTTATTATAATTTCTTAAAATTTCTTAATTTTTTTATAATTTTATATTTTTAGTAATTTTTGTTTTAAAATAATTTTAGAATTTAATATAAATTTTAATAATTTTATAATTTTCTATATCTTTTAAAATTTTAATATTTTTATAATTTGCTGACGTGGTAATATGTCACATAAGCATCAATTATAGTAGCATGCCATATGTCATCATCACGTGTTTCCGTTTGCCACATCAGCAAAACATTTTTTTTCAGCTTTTAGTAAAAGTAAATTGCAGAATCATGACTAAGGAACTATACTAGTGATCTACCTAATTTTATTGTAGAAATTTTCGGGATCAATGATTGGACCATACAAATTAGAAATACTTTTTTTTTTTTGGATAAAGTAGGAGATTACTCGATCCATTTCCGTATCGCTCATGATCTATATAATAACCAGGGCTTCCATTTCAAATGCATATCCCATTTTTGCGCAACAGGGGTATAGAAATTCATGAGAAAGATTAACGTGGCCAATGCTAATGGTATACTTAATTGATTAATTTATCATCGATAAAGACTCAATTGGGTGAAATTTTTTTATATGGGCTTAATTTATAATGAGAGTTTTTTTTGTCCTTAGCCTCTTTTTAATAGTATTATTTCAAATTTAAAAATAACACGAGTAAATTGTACTGCTTTTCATAAACGAGTGAGCCTTGTGTTAATACCTTATAATTATTCAATTGTAATTGTACTTTTGAATCCAAATTTCATTTCGTTGATAAACAATTATCTTTTAGATAAATTTTAATTTGATTTTAAAATTTTATTAACTGGATAAAATATAATAAAACAAAGGAAAATAAGTAAAGAATATAATTTATTTTATACAATAATGATCAAACCTAGGCAAAAACTAATAAAGGTAATAAAAGATGTTGAATTTGGTGCTTGTAGTAATTTCATTTAAGTACACTTATAATTTTTTCGAATAGGTTAATAAAATTATTCATGAATTACATTAATACTTTGTATATTGTCCTCACATGGTCTTTGGACGTAAAATATAATGGAAGCAAATGTTGCTCATTGGTTGTTTAATGTTTAACTAATACTAAGCGGTATTATTACCTTAAGTGTAGTAATTTCATCTAAGTATACTTATAATTTTTTGAAACAGATTGGTTAATAAAATTATTCATGAATTACATTAATATTTTGTATATTGTCCTCACATGGTTTTTGCATGCAAAATAAAATGGAAGCAAATGTTGCTCATTGGTTGTCTAATGTTGCTCTTCAGCGTGTTACGGGAACTACATCCGCTATGGCATCTGCACCTTCTGTTCGTCGAGCTTCGATTAAAGAGTTGCGTAGATACTGTACGACTAAATTCTTAGGATTGAAAGGAGTTGATCCTTCTGCAGCTGAAGTTTTGATTGAATCTACTAAGCGCATCTTGCAACAACTTGAATGCAACCCGTGTGAAAGCGTAATATGTGTTGTTTCTCTACTGCAAGGAGAAGCATATACTTGGTGGCAGTCAGTGACACGCCACGTATCC
This sequence comes from Gossypium raimondii, assembly GCF_025698545.1. Classification (NCBI taxonomy): domain Eukaryota; kingdom Viridiplantae; phylum Streptophyta; class Magnoliopsida; order Malvales; family Malvaceae; genus Gossypium; species Gossypium raimondii. Next base: position 29,235,703 of record NC_068571.1, on the reverse strand, counting down.
GCAGGTCAGACTAATTGGGAATACTTCCAAAAGGAATTCGAAAATAAATATGTGGGCGAACTGTATATCGAAGATAGATGACAAGAGTTTTTGATGCTGAAACAAAGCTGAATGTTTGTGGTCGATTATGAACGAGAGTTTTCACGATTTAGTAGGTACGCCATTGAGTTTATGCTGACTGAAATTGATGGTTGCAAGTAGTTTCTGCGTGGTTTACGTGACGAATTACGGGTACAGTTAGTATCGCACAGAATTACTGAGTTTGTGGATTTAGTTGAACGGGCAAGAATGGTAGTGTAACACCCCAATACCCGGCCTAGGAGTTTAGACTGAATTTCGGAGGTCACATTGATCACCGAAGTGATCGTGGGAAATTTTAGTTTAACAACCCGAAAAACATTACAGTATTTAAGTTCCGTAAAAACTCTCAGACATAAAGTCCCGGTATTACACAACCTTAAGTCCAAATAACGTTTACATGTATTTGATACAAAAATTCATACCACAGTTTTCAAAACAGTATTAAACTAATTATTTAAAACGCGTAACAATGAGACCTCCGATGTGCCGAGTCAGCATCAGAATTCAGAAATGTACCTGAAAGGGGAAACACTAAGGAGGTGAGCTACATAAGCTCAGTGTGAGATCGACATGTGACTAATAACAGAATTACGGAAAACAATTCGATAGCGAAACATACTTACAGATATACACAGAATTAGAAAGTAACCTTCGGAAAAATGTCCCAACAGAGCGTAACAATTCAAGCACACCATGTCATACACAAACACTCAGTCACAAGTGTTTTTCAGTCAGACAGAACATAGTCAAATAATCTTACACCCAGTTAGTCAAACAGATGTGTATGAATGCAGTTAAGGAATAAAAACCCACCCATCCAGCCAATACACCTCTTTGTCCCCCAATCACACCCCAAAAGAGCTGTATAAGCTTATCCAACCAAACACACTACATAGGACTTCGAAAGGCCCATCCAACCCTACACACCATGCATGTGGACTAAGCCACTCAAATGATAATACGCAGTAAAGCTGACATATCTGCAGTACAGTGTATTGTAGTAAACCACTGTATAGACATGTAGTTAGACTGCCAGATCATATCAGAATCAGTCTTCCTTCTCTTCACAACCAAACCCCAAATAGTTTTTTGCAAAAGTATGTATGCAGACAGAGGTACAGAATCAAAATACAAAATTTCCAGACAGTTATTCGGACATAAAAACTCACATCTAGACAATCAATCACAGAATTCTTATGCAGCCACAAAATGCGCACCACATACAAACTTCCACACACCAATCAAACAGATTCAGAAATGCGTACACTCACTATCCCGGATTCAGAATCAATTTCATAACAACATCAAATAACACTCAAACGAGTTGCTTACATAGAGCTGTAATAACGAAAACACATAAGTCAAAGCATATACAAAGTCCCGACCACCCTTACTGAGAATTGGCTAAGAGTCGGAACCTACAAAAACACAATCAAGCCTAAAATAACACAAATAAAAAATTAGTGAGAAAGGGCCACACGGCCGTGTGCCCCGACCGTGTGCAAATGCCTAGGCTGTGTGAGGGGTCAACAGGCCCATGTGGAGGGCCACACGCCCTCGTGGAAGGAGGTACACGCCCGTGTGACCCAGGGATATAGCCATGTGATCTGGCCGTGTAACTCTTTGTCTGTTTGTGCTAAAATAGGGTATAAAATAGACAAGATTGTGTGAGGGTTTCACACGCCCATGTGCCCACCAGACACGACCGTGTTTCTGAAACACACGCCTATGTGGGATCCCTAAATCCCCAAATAGGTCACACGACTGTGTGGCACCAAAACAGCTAAACCCTAATTATCAAATGCACACCCCAAGGGACATGGTCATGTGAAAATTGACTAATTTCTCCAAATCAACCACACGACTATGTAGCCAGGCTGTATGGCACCTAATCTTGCCCAAAAACCCTAATTTCTAATTCCACACGGCCGTGTGAATAGGCACACGCCCGTGTGGCCACCTATATGGTCACGATACCACATCAGAACAGGCTGAAATTACCATTTTAGCCCTCAAATCAGTCTCCAAACTTTGTTATAAAAAATATATTAGAATACACAGTATTTCCCATACTTCTTCAACAACTAAATACTCTAAATCAATGGTTTAGAGCACACACAAGAATTACCAAAATAACAACTCACACATAAATTAGATAAGGTTTGAATCCCACACCTGATTTGTGATCAAAGATGTCCAGAACCTGACTCAATGACTAAGAAATCAAAGCTCTTTGAAAACCACACACAACCATTTTCAAAAAAGAAAAGAAGAAAGAACAAAAAGAAAACAAAGAGAGGGGAAGAGAAGAATGTCCAGAGAAAAAAAGAATAGAAAAATAATAAATAATCATAATAATAAACACTTAGTAAAGAAAATAACTATCTAACCCTTTAAATCAAATCAAAACAAAAAAAATGGTCCCTCAAAACACTAATGAGGATTCAAACTCAAGACCCAAAGGCACACTAATACGCCACCAACTACTAGACCAACAGACCTATTCTGTCACTTAAACGTGCAACTAAACACAATAGCACAACCTACTCATTGTCCCTAACCATAAAACTCAAAACTTCTAGCCCCAAAATTTGGGGTGCTAGAACTCACCCCTCCTTAAAGAAATTTCGTCCCCAAAATTTCCAACTAATAGAATAGTGGTATACACAAGCTACACCACTATGCTCTCGCTACGCACTCTAGTCCCAAAGTGCTACCATGCTAAACTTGAACTCAAGATCTCACACACAACCAGCACACTTAACCACTAAAGGAGATACACATTTCTCCTAACAGACAGAACTATTATGCTCTAATCAAAACGTCGAAACATTCACAATCATATCTGTCTCAAAGTCGACTAGGACACTCCCGGATCCGATGTTCTGTGGACCCGCATCGAAAACATACTCTTGCCTTTTTCGAACAATTACTCGGATGACGCTTCTTATAGTGCTCACAAAATAGAGTGCTCACACCACTAGTAGCACCCACCGCAAAACCTTTATTGCCACTCAAATGCATTCTAACACATTTCGCAGACTGAGGCTCTAACCTTGAAGGACTGCGATCTCTCTCCTTCCCACAATCTACGTACCTAGCTTGAAGCATTTCTCTAGTCCTACCTAGCCTCAAACACTTTCTCTAGCACTTCCCTCACTAACTGAGTCAATGCCTCAGTACCAAGCTCCAGGTTATCGCTACTCGAAGTTGGCAAAATCATATTGACCTCCGACTCTTGAAAAACACACGTTCTGAAGAAGCAAACGATTCCTCGTGATCTTGTTTACCTTCAGAATCTATATCGATCTTGTACCTAAACTTTAAGAATATATAATTTCCAAAATCCCACATAAGCATAAATGTCTAGATATTACAGTTCTAAGCTTACCGAACTAATCTTACAATTCCCTAAGTTTAGCTCGGACCGACATTGGAGTTTCGGACATTTCATTTTGTAAAAAATTTTCTTCCAATCACAAGTCATAAACACTATGGTATAGTTTCCCAAATTTTTTTCTCTTTAAAATGAACACATGCGAACACAATTATGTAAAAACACAGGCTAATTTTTTGCAAACCTGGCTCTGATACCACTAAATGTAACACCCCAATACCTGGACTAGTAGTTTAGACCAAATTTTAAAGATCACATTGATCACCGAAGCATCAGAATTCAGAAATATACCTGAAAGGGGAAACACTAATGGGGTGAGCTACACAAGCTCAGTGTGAGATCGACACATGACTAATAACAGAATTATAGAAAACAATTCGATAGCGAAACATACTTACAGATATCCACAGAATCAGAAAGTAACCTTGGAACCAACGTCCCAATAGAACGTAACAATTCAAGCACACTATGTCATACACAGACACTCAGTCACAAGTGTTATTCAGTCAAACAAAACACAATCAAATAATCTTACACCCAGTCACTCAAACAGGTGCGTATGAATGCAGTCAAGTAATAAAAACTCACCTATCTAGCCAACGCACCTCTTTGTCCCCCAATCACACCCCAAAAGAGCTGTATTAGCTCATCCAACCAAACACACTACATAGGACCCCGAAAGGCCCATCCAACCCTACACACCATGCATGTGGACTAAGCCACTCAAATGATAATATGCTGTAAAGTTGGCATATCTGGAGTACAGTGCATTACAGTAAATCGCTGTACAAACATGTTGTAGTTAGACTTCAAGATCATATCAGAATCAGTCTTCGTTCTCTTCTCAACCAAACCCTAAATAATTTTATGCAAAAGTATGTATACAGATAGGTGTACAGAATCAAAATACAAAATTTGTGTAACACTTCAAACCCGGCCTAGACGTTATTGTCGAATCTGGTATGTCACATTGAAGTGTTTTTCGAAAACCATATTTTCATTGAAATTCTTGAAATTTCAAACTTCTTGAAATTTAAAACTTGTACAAAACCTCAGATTGCGTTTGCTTATTTTCAATCGAGATTTATTAAAGAAACATTGTTACCTTCAAAACCTTATTGTTGTGGAAGCTTAATTTAAAATAAATGATTTGTGAAAACGTGTTATTTAAATATTGAGTTGCGAAAACGTAGCATTTGAAAATAGTTATTATTTTGGAAAATCGGGTTCTCTTTTTAGCAGATAGGAATCACAATCAATAAAATCTTGAATTTAAAATCCAGAATTTTTTAGCCTTATTACAACCCGAATCAAAATCAAAGTGCTTTAGTAAATGAGTAAAACAGAATAAAACTTGTGCAGTTGTGTGGCCTCTCCGAGTCCCTCGCAGCTTCGAACTGTCTAACGCTAGGGATTACCTGATGCAATTTGCAAATTCGACCACCACCAGTTAGGAATGGAAGCAATGCAGGTTGGAGAAAGCGACGAAAACCTTGAAAACCTCGTCGATCCCCCCACAGAGAACAAGGAATAAATGATATAATATATAACTCTCCACAACAACAACCTCCCCAAATCCTAATATTCTCTCCTCAACTCTCTCCAAATATCCTCCAGAACCTACTCACAAGACCAATTCAAACTCTCCAACAACAGCGTTCAAATCCAACACCAACTCTTGCCTCCTCATGAACAAAATATATAATCCTATTTGCATACAGTCAGACTCGAACTCTAATCCTCTACCAGAAACAGCAGGCCACCTTGCCACTAGACCATCCCCTCTCTTTGTGTCATAAAACAACTATAAATAATTATAAATCTTGTAAGCTAACATCCAAGTTCCCTTAAGAACCTAAAAATTAAAATTTTGCCAACGGCTAGACTTGAGCCCAGACTTCTCAAGCACTCCCAAATATGCTCAAATCACTTAGCCACCCAACCAAACATGCAATTTGTGTTACTCACTTGCACAACTAAAATATCTAAGAGCAGTCTCCTATCCACTTCCAAGCTCAATGCCCAATACTTCTAGGCCCAAAATTCGGGGTGTTACAACTCTACCCCCTTAAAAAATTTCGTCCCTAAAATTTCTGGCTAATAATATAGTCGCACCACACAGACTTTACCACTACGCTCCCACTACGTACTCTGATTCAAAACATTACTACAGCCTCTTGAACCACGTTCGTGCGTATCTCTTGTGCCCATTGTCTATTCACGTTTAATCAGCACTAACAGTTTTATGCAGATCGAAGTTTCACTACAGTTCTAGTCCCCTATAGCTTCAATTTGCTCTATCTAGAGTGGTATAGTCTAATTTCTAAAGTAGTCACAGTACTTCCTAACTTACCGTATTTAAATTTCTAAACTGACAAAAGTATTCAGAAAATGTACAGATTCGGCGCCGGAGACTCAGTGTGCCACACTTTTTAGAAGAAGTATCTCAAAACTTTTCACATATTCAAAAATAACCTTTTAAATTCCAAAAATTTGAAAACCAATTCCACAATCGAGTTTTGCAACTATGCTCTGATACCACTATATGTAACACTCTAAACCCGGCCTAGACGTTATTGTCGAATCTGGTGTGTCACATTGAAGTGTTTTTCGAAAACCATGTTTTCATTGAAAATCCTTCTTGAAATTTCAAACTTCTTTCGATTTAAAACTTGTACAAAACCTCAGTTTGTATTTTCTTATTTTCAATCGAGGTTTATTAAAGAAATGTTGTTGCCTTCAAAATTTTATTGTGCTAAAATAGCTTAATTTAAAAAAATGATTTGCGAAAATGTGTTCTTTAAAAATTGAGTTGCAGAAACGTAGTGTTTGAAATTAGTTATTGTTTTGGAAAACGGGTTTTCCTTCTAGTAGATAAGAATCACAATCAATAAAATCCTGAATTTAAAATCCAGAATTTTTGAGGCCTTATTACAAACCGAATCAAAATCAAAGTGCTTTAGTAAATAAGCAAAATAGAATAAAACTTGGGTAGTTTTGTGGCCCTCTCCGAGTCTCTCGTAGCTCCGACCTGTCTAACGCTGGGGATTACCTTAAAAACCTCGTCAATCTTACCCCACCGAGAAGAAGGAACAAATGAGATGATATATAGCTCTCCACAACAACAACCTCCCCAAATCCCAATATCTCTCCTCAAATCTCTCCAAATATCCTCCAGAACCAACTCACAAGACCAATTCAAACTCTCCAACAACAGAGTTCAAATCCAACACCAACTCTTGCTTCTTCATGAACAAAATATATAATCCCATTTGCATACAGTGAGACTCGAACTCCAATCCCCTACCAGAAATAGCACGCCACCTTGCCATTAAACTATCCCCTCTCTTTGTGTCATAAAAAAACCACAAATAATTATAAATTCTGTAAGCTAACATTTAAGTTCCCTTAAGAGCCCAAAAATTAAAATTTTTCCAATGGCCAGACTTGAGCCCAGGCTTCTTAAGCACTCCAAAATATGCTCAAATCACTTAGCCACTCAACCAAACATGCAATTTGTGTTACTCACTTGCAAAACAAAAATATCTAAGAGCAGTCTCCTATCTGCTTCCAAGCTCAAGGCCCAAAATTCGAGGCGTTACAATTTGAGTTTCAAATACTAATCATAAGAGTCTCAAATACCTCTCATCTCCAAAGGAGTTGTATTTAAGATGTAATTGGGTCGAGCTTTTGAAAGATTTTGATTACGTTATTAATTACCACCCCTGTAAAGCTAACGTTATAGCTGATACATTGAGTAGAAAAGCAGCGGTTGAATTGTAAGCAATGTTTGCTTAGCTCAATATCAATGACGATAGAAGCTTGTTAGCTAAACTAAAGATCAAACTGGTGATGTTTGATCGGATCAATGTAGCGTAGTTAGATGATGAGAAGTTGGCGAAAAAAGAGAAATAGTTTAGAATGGCATATTAGAAAATTTCAGCTCTGATGATTGTAGTTGCTTGAGATTTCACAATCGAATCTGCATTTCGAATGTTTCAGAATTAAAAGAGTTGATACCTAACGAACTTCATAATAGTCCTTTTGCTTTGCATCCTGGAGGAATGAACATGTATTGCGATCTGCGAGAATCTTATTGGCGGCTAGGAATTAAAAGAGATGTGGTCGAGTATGTGGCTAAATGCTTAACTTGTAAGCGAGTGAAGGCAGAAAATCAGGTTCCCACTGGATTACTACAGCCTATTTCTATTCCTAAGTGGAAATGAGACTTTATCACGAAGGATTTTGTAATGGTGTTACCTTTATCGGCAAGTAAGACAAATGTTGTATGGGTGATAATTGATTGACTCATGAAATCAGCTCATGTCATAGTGGTCAAGCCTGATTGGTCACTTTAATAGCTTGCTAAAGTTTATATTCTAGAAATTGTGAGATTGCACAGTGTCCCTATGTCGATAATATTTAATCGAGATCCGTGATTAACTTTGAGATTTTGGAAACAGTTGGAATAATCTATCAGTACGTGACTTAATTTTAGCACTACTTTTCACCCACAGACAAACGGGCAATCTGGACATGTTATTCAGATTTTGGAAGATATGCTTCGCACTTGTGTTATTGATTTAGAGTTAGGTTAGGAGCGTTACTTACCTTTAGCCGAATTTGTATACAACAATAGCTTTCGATCGAGTATTCAAATGGCTCCGTATGAAGCATTATACTGTCGTAGGTGCCGAGAACCTATTTGCGGGATGAAATTGAGTGAAAGAAGAATGATCGAGCCAGAATTAATTCAAGAAACAGAAGATATTGTTAACAAAATTCGAGATAGATTGAAGAAAACTTTTGATAGACAAAAATTGTATACAGATTTGAAACTTCGAGATATTGAATATTCTATTGGCAATAAAGTATTTCTTAAAGTTTCGCATTGGAAGAAAATTTTGAGATTTGGTCGAAAAAGGAAGCTGAGTCCTCGTTTTATTAGACCGTATGAGATAACGGAAAGAGTGGGACCAATTGCGTATCATTTAGCTTTTCCTGTGAAATTAAAGAAAATGCATGACTTTTTTCACGTTTCAATGCTTAGAAGATATTGATCAGATTCGTCTCACATTATTTCGATGGAAGACATTGAGGTTGAACCCGATTTGTTGTATGAAGAAGAACCAGTTGAGATTTTGGCTCGCGAGGTGAAAGAGTTGCGTAATAAGCGAGTTCTGTTAGTGAAAGTGCTATGGCGTAGTCACAGTGTCGAGGAAGCGACTTGGGAACTGGAAAAGTCGATGAGATCTCAATACCCCCACCTCTTTTCAGGTAAATTTCGGGGACAAAATTTAGTTAGGGGGAGAATTGTAATGACCCTATAGTCAGGGGTGTCAAAATGTGCATGTTCGGAACTCCGTTCCCGTAAATTGGACTTGTAAATATTTATTATTTAATAAATATTTACGAAGCTAGTTGTGTAATTAATTAGGTTCTGGTTAAGCGAATTTGCTTGGAATTAAAAGTTATTAAGTATAAAGACTAAATCGCGTATAAGGTAGAAATTGAATTATGAGTTAAAAATAATTAAAGGGACTAAATAATCAAATTTACCTTTATTTCTTTAAGTGGACGGTAAATGGTTTAAAACAATTAATGATATGATATATATACTATAATAGTTTAATATATAAAAGTTATATTATAATTAATAAACTAAAAGTTAAAAGTATGAATATGTATTATATAATATATATGTAATAAAATAAATAAAATTATAATAGTTAGTAAGTGAAAAAGGAAGAGAAAGACATGCAAAATAAAAGAAAGAAAAATAAAGATTAAAAAGGAAGGACGCACAACATCTAAGGGTTTTAAAGTTCAAATTGAAATTGGTTAGTTAATTTAGTCCCTTTTCTTGTAATTTTTATATTTTGGAATTCCAATTGGTTAGTACTACTCTAACCCATGTTGAAATTTTAGCAATTATTAAGATTTTAAATATTGTTATTGTTGAATAGTTTTAGTATTAGTGATTAAATTGATAGATTTTTGAGCTAGAAATGAAAAATGATTAAATTGTAGAACAAATTGTAAAATTTGAGTAATAGGGACTAAATTGTGAAAAATTTGAAATTTAGGGTTTAATTGAAAATAAGGAGCTAAATTTAGTTTAAATTGAAATTAGTATAAAAATATAGGATTAAATGTGAAGAATAAAAAATACTCTCAGTTTAGGGACTAAATTAGAATTTAAGCAAATATTGAGTAAAAATTGAAATAGTCAATGTGAAATTAAGTTGTATTGTATTAATGTATTTTAATTTTTTTAATTCCGTAGCTAACATCGTACTGGAATCCTCGAATAAAAAGGGGAAGAGTAAAATCGAAGTCAAATAGCTCGAAATCCACGGTTTGTATTTCTATAAATTCGAACATAGTTGTTAATTATTGTAATTCGATTTAATGCATATGGTAAGTGATTGAGGTGAGTATTTGGTAATATGCATTAACAAATCGAATATGATAGTATGTGAAAATTGAGTATAGTATGAAATGATATGGTAATATGCATGAACTTTAAATGATGGTATATGGTAATGGTAAGCTTGGACAATAAAATGTTTGTATAATTCAAATTATGCATTCTTGTATCCTTATGTTTTTAATTATTGGGATAATAGAAATATCAATGAGTTTTACTCAGCGTAGGATTTTGTTTTTCCCATGCGCAGGTTAGGTACTTCTCTTTTGATTGCAGATTCAGCATCCAACAACGATCCCGATCTCAAATTGGTGATGTTTATCTTTTGTAATGGCATGAACCTAACATGTGTTTGGGTTTTTAATGAATTTGGTACATGTTATGTAGTTGAGTTTGAGTATAATGCTGTTTGATATGTATATAAACACATGTTATGTTTGAAGCCATAATTGGGGCATGTTGATTTGAACCTAAGACTTTTAGGTGTATGTGAATTTACTAATGATGTTTAGGTGGTTATGAACTAGGCTAAATTGAGTGATTTTGGTATGCTTGGAACTTTGATTTGAATGATGTATTGATGATATGATTTGATGATATAAATGTGGTACCAATGACGGTACATTGGTTAGGCACCTAGGATGATTGTTTTGACATGTTTTGAGTGTGTTTTTAATTGTGTTTTGAATAGGTTAGACAAATGGTTTTGGAGTTGCCTAATGCCCAAGCAAGTAGGAAATAGTAAACTTGTGGTTTAAGGCACAATTTAGGTCTACACGACTAGACACACGGGCGTGTGACTTGGCCATGTGAGACACACGACTAGCACATGGACGTGCAAAGCCATTTTAAGGGTTACACAGCCTGGCACACGGGTGTGTGGCGTGGCCGTGTGACCCAAGTCAGTGAGTTACACGGGCACAGACACGGGCTGGGATACGACCGTGTGCTCCTACTTCGAATGCCCACACGACCTGACGCATAGGCGTGTGACTTAGCCGTGTGTGTCACACAGCCTGGCCACACGGCCATGTGACCCCTGTAGTTAAAATTTTTGTAATTATTTCCTAAACTTCCAGAATTGTTTCAAATTAGTCGTGTCCTATTTTTAAACTACTTTTAGGGTCCCGTAGACTTGTAATAAGGGTTGTAAGAGTAACTTTTACTTTGAATTGGAATGGATTAACAAACCTATATTAGGTGCATTCTACTAACATTATCGAAGATAAATTAAAAAGATAATCGTAGACGAAGTATAGACCAATGCACTGATGCTAATAATTGGATTAGTCTTGTATGTATCCAAATTCTGACATTCTATTAGGGGTAAATAGTGATAAGAATGTAGACAGTGGAAGATTAAGCTTAGCAATGTATAAATGGTGATAAGAGTGTAGACAATGGAAGACCAAGTTTAGTATTGCATACCATGAATCATTATTCGATTGTATAATATTCTATTATACAATGATTTGATTGTTCGTGACCTGACCCTTTATATTATATTGTTAATGGCTAGTATATATATCTATGTAATTATGATTGATTAATTGTATGGATTGTTAGTAATACCCATAACCCTAATCTAGTGACGGATAGGGGTTAGAGGTGTTACATTTAGGCTTAGTTTAGCATTGTTTCTCAAAAGTTCGTTTGAGCAAAAAATTACTGTTGAGCAAAAGCTAAAATTTTCTGCTTTTGCTTTTCGGTAAAAAAGTGCTTTCGCAAAGCATTTTGTCCCAAAAAGAACTTTTGAAAATATCAAAAAAACATCTTGTTTAGCAATGCTTTTATCTCATAAGTGCTTCTTAAAAGTAATGCTCAAATAGCCCTTATTCACTTGTGACGGTCATAGTGTGGCATACTTAAATCCTGAGTGTATGGCAGATTATGTATGCATGACTCATATACTTTGATGTAAGTAAAAGTCTAAGTTCGAATAGATAAGGAACTGAAAGATGGTGCGTTGGGTGTACGACTTTTGTAGTATGTAACGTCATTCAAAATAGTGAAATTCATAGCCTAAAACATGGGTAAATGATATCTTTTCATTGGTATTGCATGGTTGATGAGAAGTAAACATGGCCATGGGTCATCTGTCTTTGTGATGGATGACTTGATCATTATCTGATAGTGATTGACTTTTCATGGAGAAAGATGTAATGGTTACCATGAGATAAAATAAGATCATATTGACTTTTCATAATGGCATTTCGTTAGGGAGAGCTCAATCATTATACTATAGTGGAATGACTTCGTGACTAAATGAGTTTATAATTAATAGGAAAAAAGCCAGAACTTAATTATAAATTATTTGAGCCCTAATTTAATATGTCCAATAGATCACTTTGTTAGCTCGTTGAAATAAAAATGAATTGCATGTTTGTATCAAAATGAACAAAATGAATAGAAATAAATAAATGAGAAACATTCAAGAATAATTATGGTTTTCTCCAAAATGGAGAAATGAAATCATTTGAAATGAATGTAGGTTTCTTAAAATGGAAATGGAAATATAAATAGAATTGTACATAGATTATTTAGAAATGATCGGAAGAATGAGTTTATGTTTTTGACCTATTTCAAAGCCCGAAAGTGAAAATAAATCAGTCGATCATAATGAACATGTTGAGTGGTGAAATATTAAGCATATTTTCTCAGAAATATTATCATGGGTAAAATTTTCATAATTTTCACTGGGGATAAAATTTGGATGAGAAAATTATTTAATATAAATATATTGAAGTTTATTGTGGGAAATAGAAAAACAGAATCAGGTTGGATCAAATAACAAAGTATTGGGTCAAAAAGTCTGAAAAGTACTCATAATTGGACTAGATATGAGAGAGACCCAAAATCCCCTCACTTAACATGAAAGGGCTGACAACCTAGTAGGAATACTAAGGTGTGCCGTCGACCATACTTCCACTCCAAGTAGGAAGTTATTTTTCTATTTTAAATAAACCACTACAACTCAACAAGGGTTCTACTTTCTCTTCCTATAAATAGATGACACCGATAGAGCTATTAACACAACTCTGAGAGATTGTTACTATGCTGAAAAATAGAGAGAATTTATTCTCAACTATTAAATATATTTTTCTAGAATAACAATTCTACCGGTTTCTATTAAAAAGAGAGAATTTTTGTTTTCACCCCCAAAAAGGAAAGAAAACTTTTTCTAGTTATGTTTTCTGATTCAATTGGTTCGAGCCCACACTCGAAGCAGTTCGTGGCATGAGAATAGCAGAGAAGATCATTTGTTTGAAAGCCAGAAAAGATCAGTGATCCACTTATCTGAAAACACAGATACGATTTTAGTATAAGATTTATTGCTATAAATATCACAAATTGTGTAACATCCTTTACTTGGTCTAGGTGTCAAACTCGAGTAATAGAATGTCACAAACAAATAGAAACCATTTTGGTGATTTTAAATGATAATTTTGAGTTTGAATCTAATAACTCAAACCAATAACTCAAAACTATCCAAATGTTCATATTCAAACATACCAATATGCTTCCAATGGCACGTCAAAATGTCAAGCCGAACATGTATGCATTCAACCATTCAACCATTTCACATTTAATTTCATGTTAGCCTTATAACCTAGGCACTAGAAATCTCTTTAAAAATTTTGCACCAAAAGCAAAAAGAGGGAAAACATTACACAAAACTAAAATGAAGGGTATACCAAAATGAACAGTATCCCCTCTGGCCGAATTTCCTGAGTGTCAAAGTCCACTTTCGGCACACCTCTCCTCTCCCCTCACTTCCCTTAATTTTCTCCTAAAATCTCTACCATTATCCCTCCTTGAATTATTCCACCGATTTCTCCTCAACTCCCCCAACAACTCCATTCAAATTCAATTCAAACTCCCTGCGTTTCAGTCCAACTCTACTACCTACATAGCTCAAGCAGCAAAATAAATACTCCATTGTGCAACCTAGAACTTGAACCTCAGACCTCACAATTACACAACACGCCACCTTGCCACTAGACCACAAGCTATTTTTGTGTCTTATTTTAACCACAATAATTTAAGAACATACTATTTAGATCCAATGATTTTATTCACTTAAATAAAAATTTTGCATAAGTCAAGGCTTGAACCCCTGACTTCTCAGACACTTCCAAGCACTCCTAAATCACTTAACAACTGAAGCAGACATTCATTTATGTCACTTCCTTGCACAACTAAATATTTATGTGCAGTCTCCTAATTGTTCCCTTATTTAAAACCTATTTCTTCTAGGCCTAAAATTTAGGGTGTTATAGCCTATATATATATTCATTTTAGTGCTCCTGTTTACACTGTGGTGTCCCTATTTGCACTTCGATGCCCTTGGTTGTACTTCGGTGCCTTTACTAGACCACGATACTCTCTGGTGTGGTATAAGTATCTGAGTATCGAATTACTTTTTCTATAGTTCATCGAGCTAATTTGAACTTGAGTATAGTTGATAAATGATATAATGATACTTGTTGAATCTATGTGAATGGATTAGATTGAATAACTTGATATCCTGTCAAATGTTGAATTACTCTGTGATTTGATATTTCGACGAACTCTTCTGTTACTTGTGAACTGTTATGTTAGGATTATAACATTATATAATTTGTTGTAATTGCATACTTTTGATTCGATGTAAGTACGTAGATTTTAAGTTGTGGAGTTACTAAGCTTACGTAAAGCTTACTCTATTATGTTTCCTACTTTCTTGTAGTTGGAATTTTGCGAAACAAGTTTATCAAATTATCTCAAGAGCTTAGAATATCAAGCTTCAACCTTGGTAGACCTTTTTTTTGTTTTAAAACTCTGTGATGTGGCATGTATATAGGCTTGGTTGTGAATATGTGTTTGTGTTTAAATGGTGTATTTGGGAAGTTATTGTAATGGTTTATATGTAATGTTGACTTTAAAGGTTTATATGGTATGCTTTGATGGCATGAACGGTATATATGTCTGGATGATGTATTCCTAGTTTTGGGAATCAAGAATTAGTTTGATTATAGGTGATGCTTGAATTAAATGTTAAGGCATGCATGGTAAATAAATTTTTCTAGGTTTGAGATCTATGTGGTCAAGATTGTTAGGTGTTAAGGTGATTTTTGGCATGATTAAGGGTGAAAATTGGAATGCTTAATATGACAAAAACGTGCAATCATATTGTAGGCTTATATGCATGATTGAATTTTATGAATGGAGCATTATGATATTAAATTTAGTTGAATGTTTTGGCAATATTTATAACTTGTTTTTGGTGGTGCCAATATGACATATTGTTTAGGCAATATTAGGATGTTATGTGGCATGTCTTGACTTGGTTTTGAAGTATTTTGAACAAGGTTTCAAGTTGTCAATATGTATTTGGAAGTTATCTTAATGTTTGGCTTGATTCAATTACCAAAAATGGCAAATTGTGGTGTGACATGGTTAGCCACAGGACTGTGTGCCACTAGGAATTAGGTTGCATGTAGAAAACACAATTTTAATTTGTGACATGGTCAAAGTTAGTTACATGACCCATTCACATGGCCGTGTGACATTTGTTGGATTTTTACACTTTGACCCACATAGCCTTAGTGAGTTACATGATCTAGATACATGGCTGTGTGACTTAATGCTACACGGTTTCAACTTGTCACACGACTTGACTACATGGCCATGTGACCCTTATTTTTCATTTTTGTCCTTCTTTTGTGTAAAGTTTTAAATCAATCCCTATTTGATTCCGAATTAATTTTAGAGATTTCGTAAGCTCGATTTAATCCTAGTCTTGTTTGAAATGCATGATTTATATGATGTGTAAGAATTAATGATTATTTTAAAGAAATTTTGATCTATAAGCACTAGTTTCTGTTCTATTAATTGCTATAGCATCCTGTAATCTAATTTCGATGATGGGGACGGGTGAGGGGTGTTACATATTTAGACATTATAAACAACTCAAACATATTAATTCATAATGTTTCACATAAACTATCACGAAATCATATTTAATCAAAAATCCATAAGATTATACCAAGTATTCATAATTCATTTCAATGACATTTTTATCATCAATATATAAAGATGTATCATTTACAATTAAGTCCTTTCAATGACATGTCAAATTGATGACCAAGTTCATTTCATCGCATTTTCAAGTTTCCAATTTCATTTATATCATTTCGCTTGATGGAAAAATCTTAGATGAGACCTCCGTATGCTGAATTCGACCCTAGTCCTGAGGGTTATTTGTAAAGAGTAAACTTGGGGGTGAGCTTAAAAGGCTTAGTGTGAGTCTAAGCAAAAATAAGCATACAATCAGTCAATGAGGCACATAATTAATATCCGGTTTATACAATTTATCATGGCATATCAACATATGTATATGGCATGCTTAATGATATAGTGCAATAGTTTGCCACAGCTCGATGTGGTTAAACCACCAATAACAATATGCAGTTTAAATTTCCAGTAATATATAGACAAGTCACTAGTACTCCACAATACTCCGGGGCGCAGATATACTACTAAAAATGATTTTATGGATAAACCACCAGTAGCCCATAGAATTCCTCTGTCACCCAATCAATACCCAAACCCATGCAATGCAATATGACATATCAATCATGTAGCATATCATGCTAATCGGTAACGGTAACAATATCATTGACATACTTAACATGCTTTCAGTTTAACAATTTCAGTGGCATGCTTTGCATGCATCCAATAAACACAGTGATATACAGTGGCATGCTTTAAACTTGCATTCAATAATAAATGCCATGTCATACCATACAGAGAGCATTTAAAGATTCGACCTTAACCGTTAGTACTTACATTAACCGACAACTGTTAATCCCACTCATGAACTTTTGGCCACGCACAAATGAACATGTATAATGTTTTAACATGTACAAAACATTATTTTTAGTAGACAATAAAACACCCAATGGTAAGACTCATACTTGATTACGCTAATCTAAACACTATCACTTCTGTAACTCCTACACTTGCAATCTTAATTAGCTCAAACCCATATCTGTACCGAACAAAGGTTGAATCTTAAAAAATATCCCCTTAAAACCAATATAAGGTTCGGCCTATAACACCCTATACCTAGTCCAATCGCCGAACTCGAGCTATAAGGTATTATGATAGTTAACTATTAATAACAGTCACAAGTTCAAGAAAAATAATCAATCAATCCATAAAGCATTATTAATACAAATATCCAATGATTTTAAATCAAAACTGAGTCTTAATCGAGCTTACTAAGCTCTTAAACAAACCAAAAACAAATCAGGACTAATTTGAAACATTTCTGAAAAGATAAGTAAAAAGTGAAAACAAGGGTCACACGGCAGTGTGGTGCAATCACATAGTCGTGTCCCCAAGGCGTGTAACATAGTGATCCTATATATACTAGGGTCACACGATCGTGTCACCAGGCCGTGTAACATATTGTGGCCGTGTGGATCAACCTATACCTAAATTCAACAGCCCACATGGTCGTGCATTGCACCCGTGTATGGTTCACGACTGTGTGGTAGACCGTGTCACAAACTGTGTGCACCTAAACATGCGTTCTAAACCAAGCAACCACACCTAGGTTCACTTATGCTACAAGCCATGCCATTAACCATTTATCAACCTATTCAAAAACCTCATAAATATGCGAAAACACAAAATGAAAAATACAACCTAAATGTCTAACCAATATTCCATCATTGGCACCACAATTCAAATATATTCATTAATCATTCAAGAATAAACACACTTAACATTTCATAACAATTCAATCATCAAATCAACATCATTTTCCCATGGCCACATTCATTAAACAAATTTCACCAATTAACCAAATACATAAGCAACAATCCAAATTAAGTAAATAGATACCAAGAGAGTTAACGGATAGTGTTATCTCCAAAGACGATCCAATCGACAACTTGAATCCGACAATCTACAACGAAGAAAACGAGACAAGGTAAGCTTACTTAAAGCTTAGAAGCTTAGTAAGTTTGTATAATTAAACATGTCATACATGTCATTTAAAAGCATAATAATTGAAACTAACATACAACCTAATAATCCTTGGCATGTTTATGTTCCCTACCATACCCAAATGGTTAGTCATGAGCATATGCATCATCAAAAGATGTAGATATCAAAATGCACATACCATTCACATTCAATCCATGAATAACATATCATACCATAAGATACATTTCCATTCAATTTATTAATTGTTTTGCCCGAAGAAATATAGAAAATTAACTTTAAATACATGAGATAATTTTGCTCACATAAGCGAACAATCTAGACGTTAAGCATTACTCGATGTTGTTCACACAAGCTATTGAGAATTTGTAACAAATGTTAGATTCTAGCAATCAGTATGGATATCCATTATCGGTACATAGTACCTGATATTATAACGCCGACACATAGTGTCTGATAACTTTAATCATCGGCACATAGTGCCTAATAAACCCTAATGACATGTAATATGTATCCTAATCATTCACTAAGCTCACACGGGCTTTAAATCATATCCCATATTCTTTCCATCTTTACAAAATTATATCATGTTTAACTTGATCATATATATATTTCATATAATTATACAATTCAATTCATACATATACATTTGCCTTACTTTACAAATCAATCCTTCATTTCCATTTTCATTATTTACCTCAATACACCATGTAAAATATATATACACATATGTAATTTGAATTCAAACAATTAGTAACGAAAATAAACCTAATAAAAATAATGTAACACCCTTACCCATTTCCATCACCAGATTAGGGTTAGAAAATGTTACAACACATAACAAAACGAAATCATGCTATATCAATTCATATTTCTTAGAACGATAATCATTTATTAATTATTTAATCAAAAACATGTTATTTATATATTATCGGAGTTAAATCGAGCTTTAAACCACTTATAAATTAGATTTGAGCATGAATAAGGATCAATTTATAACTTTTAAAACTCTAGATAAAGTATTGATCTTGAATAAAGAAGCATCGATATTTTCTAACAAGTATCGATATAGAAAACATTATCGATACCATTTTGGAATTTTGCTAGGTATCGATATCATTTATCAAGTTATCGATAAAAGTTATAAAGTATCGAAACTAAATTAAAAATCGGTACCAAATCTGTATTTTGCCAATTCTAAAACTGTTTATTTGGTAAAGTATCGATATTCTTAGTTTTAGGTATCGATACTTTTTCCCAGATAATGAAAGACTACAAGTTTAAAAGTTCATTTCATGCCCAAACCTATATCTTAGTTCAATACACAATCATCTATAAACTAAACAAACTTGAACATGGTACATTTCAATCTAGAAGCGCCTAACCAATGTGCCATAAGACACCTCAATCACATTGAACTTAACTATACAAACCATTAATCTAAGTTTGCATATATCCACTAATGTGCACTTAACCTAAAAGGTTAACCAAACCACATCTTTTATCAATTAGGGCATGCCTAATTCATTTCCAAATAAAACTTAAATCAAACTTAAACATGCCATTGTTTGATACCTAACAAAACCTACCATATCCATGTACATCAGTATACCACAATTGCATAGATCAAAATCATCAACTAGCACACATTGCATTCAAAATTCAACCATTACCTAATTTAGATCAATATGCCATTTCCAACATGCCTTCATCACATCCACCAATATGCATATAATGATAACCATTATCTTAACACATTACATACCAACCTTTAAGCACATTACAATTCTAACTTAGGACTTCCAATCCATCAACCTAAAATACCCTATATACATGCCATAAGACTGAAAAAATGAATCAAAATTTACCAAGACAGAAGCTTGATAGTGTGAGCCTTGAAGTTGATCGTTTGCCTAGTTTTGCAAAAAGTTAACTACAGAAACAAAGAAATAAACAGAGTAAGCTTATTTAGCTTTGTAAGTTCATGGTTAAATCTAAACTGACTTACCTCATTCAAGCAATTGAAACTAAACAACTTAGATTTAAAGTAACTTAACATTCAATTTACAGAATGGTGAGAATTGCATAGGATTAAATTATCATATAACTCATATTCATCATGAATTCATTCACGATAATTTATTTACTCATTCCAACAAGATCATTCATAAATGTATAATCAAAGTCATTCATATATATTCACTTAGGTTCATAAATATTTTTGGTAAACAATCACATATCTTAACAAGTCATTTGAGAATCATACACAAGTTTTGCAAGCCCGATGAACTATAGTAACATAACTCGAATACTCGGGTAACTACACCACACCTGAGAGCATCGAAATGCTATACAAAGACACCGTAGTGTAAACAGAGGCACGATTGTGCAATCAAAGGCACCGTATTGCAAATAGAGACACCAAAGTTGAAACAAAGGGACCAAAGTGCAAACATAGGCATTGAAGTGCAATCCTTTACAAGTGCGCATTCTAATCCTATTGGCATGCCAATCCTATCCTAATCGTTTACTACATTCAAACGGACTTTTTTTAACATAATTCATATCACTTATAAATTAGAACATTCCCACTTTATCCATAGACATATTATAATAAAATCATGTCCATTCAGAAATACATATGCATCATTGATAGAGGATTGGAGCAGAGGAAGCAGATCAAGATCGAATTCAAGTTGTTTGACTCAAAAAAAGAAAGATTTGGATGTGACCTGAAAGAAGAAATAAATAAATTTAGAAATTAAAGAAAGCAAAAACACTAAAGAAGAAATTTAAAAACTAAGAATAAATATTCAAAATAATAAATAAATAGACAAAATTTAAAAGTGGAAGATGGAACCAGTAAACCGATGGAAATGATGGATAGAAAGATAAATCTCCAATTGAAACCTTTGAGATATATATCCCAACAAACTCAATTAATGGATTTAATCAACCCTCCAAAAAATAATCCTTGGCAAATTAAATGGTGAAGAATGACTTCCCACGACTCCTGGAAAAAATTCGAGAAGAAAACCACTTCTAAAAATCATAAGAAAAAAATCTTGCACAAAGAAACAAACTCCTAGATAGACCTATCTAGGCCCGAAGGCCCACCCGAAAAGCGAGAGAGTTTGGATAAAAATATAGGCCCGAAAAATGAGCTTGGGTAAAAAATAATGGCACGTTTGGTTCGTTGTAATGGAATAGAGGTGTAATGGAATAGATGCGTAATGGAATAGAGGCGCAATAGGTAATTCAATTGTTTGGTTGAATGGAATGGAATAGAGGCGTAGTGATATTCTTATGTTTGGTTGAATGGATTAGAGGTGTAATAGTATAAGGAAAAAAACTAAAATGACTAGAATACCCTTAGCAGAATTTTTTAGGTAGATGATTATTGTTATTGTTATTAAATTTTAATAAGATTATTAATATAAATGATAAATAATTTAATCATATTTAATAAAAATATTATTAAATATAATTTAATAAAATATATAATTTAATAAAATTCTTAATATTAAATATTCTTATATGAATTTACTAAAATCATAATATATAATACTATAAAATATAATATAAAAAATTATTATTAAATTTAATTTAATAAAATATATAATTTAATCTAAAGTTTGAATGTGTATTTACCTAGCAAAAATCAACGAACTCTCGTGTAACTATAACCTAATAATATATTATGTATAATTAATATTTCGTGACTAATTAATCGCATAGAGATAAATATAGTAATGAAGAATTTATAGTACTATACGATTAAAATGCTAATAATTTATAGTATACAATTAAAATATTATAAATAAAATAATAGTAAATGATATATAAGATAAATTAACGTATAAATAATTCATATATTTAGAAGGAATAAAGATAAATTTAGTGTTTATATTTTTGTAAATTCATATGTATTTATATATCTTTATTATTTTGTGACTTTTTGTTTTTCTTGAGATTTTCTGTTTATTTTGTATTTTATGTTTGGGAATTTTATATTTTTTATTTATTTTTCATAATTTTTAGACTTTGAAAAATTTACTATATTTTTCATTTTTCACCTACTTTCGAATAGAAGAAACCACACGGAACAACAAAACAAATTCTTTAAAATAATTTATTCTTTTTTATGTAAATTTGTTCTTGGTGGCTAAATTCTATTCCAACTGTTCACATGTTTTTCATGCCTCACTCGGTTCCTTTGTACAACAAAGAATACATAGGATGATGCATTTAGAAGCAAATTTATATTAAAAGTAGAATTTGGATGCTATAGAATAGATGCCAAAAGATTTACAATTGTAGGTTTTTCACTTCACTTGAATCTGAAAACACAAGCAATCAAGATTTCAAACTTTGCAGAAAAGCTCACCAATCTCACAAATAATTTACAAAGTAATGGAACTGGCATAAAAAACACACACACACACACACATCTTGACAAGAAACCAAAACATTTTTGAGATATTTACAAGGGGCTAAAAAGAAAAAACTGTAGTAGTAATTCATTGGTTACATGTTGTCGTCCGTATTTGCGGTCCGGAACGACCAACAAATTGAGCAAATCCTGAACCAAAAACCTTTCTCCTTCTTTGGTGGTGATGCTTTGGTATCCCTCTTGGCAACGAGATCAGCCATGAACTCAACAACAGCCTAATGTAGAAAGAAGTTGAATGAGTTAGTAGCTCATAAGAAATCAAACAGGAAATGTCCCAGCAAGTTAAATTTGTAGCCAGATTAGCATTACCTGAGCACCCAATTTGATTACTTCTCTTGGTGGAACTTCCAAAGGAGTCTCATCAGCTCGGAAAACTCTCAATTTCAACAATAATCTGAAACAATTGGGTAAAACTCTAATCTAGTTGTCACTTATGTCCAACTCTTCAAGCATTTCAAGGTTTCCAATTGATCTTGGTAAGGCTCTTAAATCTGCAAAGTTCTTCCCCACATTCAATTGATCTCAAGGTTTCCCCACATCTCAAGGTGCAAGACTCCCTCTTACTTCACAATGTACCTATTAAAAATTATTGTAACCTACTTAAGTTCCATGTAGCAAAGGAAAAGCACAAGAATAAACTAGAATTAAAGCTGAATGACAGAACATTTGCTTCTGATAGAAATATTGACAACATCAAAACAGAACACATTCAAATTTATGGATTTTCTTACCCCAAAAGTTATAGTTTCAGATTAATATATCAAACCTAGCAGTACATCTCTCAAATCATATATTAATATTCAATATAAGAACTAAATTCACAACTTACACAGAACTAATAACAAAATTTTAACCTACAAACAATGATTTCATGCTCAATTCACGGATCCAAAATATGAACAATTCTTAAATGAATACAACTGTAAAACAAATGGCCTTGGTTACAACATTTTGGTCTTCCCCAAAAATTTCAAGAACCCTACCTATATATGGTTTTCTAACACAGCTAAACTCCAAAACTTATATACTAAATAAAGACAGGATGCTATCACATAACATGATTACATAATTATGATAAAAAGAAAAAGTCAGCCCACAAGTTGATCATTGCTCTCCCTTCCAAATATTCACTACCCTCTGTCCCTCTTCTTCATTTTATAATACTGCATTTTTTTCTTTTTTTATTATTAGCTACTACTCATTCCCATTCCAAAATTTCAATTTCATCCTTCATAAATTTTTTGTAGGTTTTAATTAATTATTTTAAAAATTAATCAGAATTTTCAAAAAAAAAATTGTGGGGTTAAATAAAAGCGTTGTAACACTTGTATATATTTCCAAAGGGGTTCTAATTCTACATAGCTTCATACATACTTTTTCCCTTTCTCCACCCTTTTAGCAATTACAAAGATTACAAGTCTTTCAAAAGAATAAAATACAAGGTTAGAACTTACATATTAATAACTCCAAACAACATTTAAATTATCATTCTCCACAACAAGAATGCCATAATAAGGCTTCAAGATACCTTTTACATCTTTTTTGAAATTTGGTTTCTACTGAATTTCAAATCCTCTCTTTTAGCTTTATGTCTAAATTTTATCCTAGATTCATCAAATTAAGAAATTAGATTTAAGATCCACAGACTCTAAAATGGTATATAGTAAAACCAATATTTTCAAGTTCATTGGAATTGATTTTGTTCAAACACATAACATGCTTAAGACTAACTGCAGGCAAATTAATATCCAATACCTTCATGCCTACATACATACATGCATACATAAAAGTAGTGAACGGCTAAAATTCCATATCCATTAATAACCTATTTCCCTGCAATCACTGATTATCTGCCAGGCCAATAGAACTTCAAAAACATTGACAATATATAGATATATTGATAAAACGACGAATAAGCTTATAATACACATTATAGGTATAAAAGATCACAAAATAATACATGAGAAAAAAAAGTGAAGTCTCTAACCTGAGAAGCTTTGACCAGAACCTGAAATGGGAAGAAAAGAAAGGATTGGTACAATGTTGAAACAAAGATCAAATGCTTGAATCCTCAAATTTATAGGAATGGGCTTATGAGATTTAGAGAAAACATGTTATAAAATGCTCTACATTTTACTTTTCTAAAATCGTTTTGAAATTATTTTTTATTCCATTAAGGAAAAATTAATATAAATGAAATGAAAAATTACCAGATTACTGTTTTCTCTTCTTTTTTTTCTTTTTTTCTCCTTGTACAGTTGTTTATCTCGCATGGGTTGCTGTTTTTTTTTCTCTTTTCTGGGTTGTTTTTTTTTCTCTTTTATGGGTTGCTGTTTCTGGTGAAGTTTTTATACTGAAGAGATGTTTTTGTGTTGCCGTGGGTTAGGATTTGAAAGATGATAAAAATAAATTAACAAACAAACAAAACCCTAAACATAAAAACTTACACGATGATGCAGCAGAGGACTGTCGATGGCGATGTAGAAGAGGACTTTCGATGGCAATGCGACAGACCGAACCAAACACACGATTGGGTGGGGCTCACGTAATAGGGCTGTAATGGCTATACCATTACACCCAACCAAACATGGTGTAAGGCTCGCTTAAAAAAGGGTTGAGCCTTGGGTAAGCCTTTCAAAAAAAATTACTTTTTTATTACTATTTTCTTATTTTTTTTAATTATTTTGTTCCTATTTTCTTGTTGTCTTTTCATTATTTTGATACTATTTCACAATTATGTTCCTATTATTTTGTTGTTATTATTTGATATTGTATAACTCTTGTTTGATTTTTAATTTTGTTACCATTTTAGGCATTTGCTTGTTAAGTTGCACCTATCTTAGTGTTATTTAAGTATCGTATTTTTTAATTTATTTTCATTTTGTTGGGAAACATTTATTTGAATGTTTTTAGTATTTTTATGTATTATATATTTTTTAAAATAATATAAAAAAATAATATGGGTGGGTTAGGCCGAGCTCAGGTTTTAGTATTTTTATCCGGGCCGGGCTTGGACAAAATTTTTGACCCATTTTTCAGCCCAGGCCTGGGTCTAGCACACGGGTCTAAAATTTTGGTTGGGCCCAGCTCGAACCCAGCCATGGACACCTCTACTCTCAGATTTGAAAACTTTATTAATGAAAAACAACCGTCTGCTTAATGAACAATGAAGAAGCCTTTATATAGGTTAGCTAAGTACATCCAAATAAAACTTTAAAGTATACTGAAACTCTAATTAATCTAAACAAGAAGTAGTTTTAAACTAAACTTTCTTGTTTGATTAAGAAACATAAAACTCCTAAACAACTTAAAATACTTAAACAATATCTAAAATTCAGAATAAATAAATAATAAAACAATAAAACCTAATAAATACAACATTGGACTCATATATAATAAAAATTAAGCATAAAATTCGAACTCAATATGATTTAAACCTGAATTAAAAGCCTGAAACTCGTAATTTCCGTAATAATCCCATCCAAAAATTCTGCTCATGCAGTTTTCACTAAAACGGTCAGAACTTGAGCTCTTGAACTCAAAGTTGAGATATTCAAAGTACGTTTCGAAGGTAAAAGATAGATATTCGAACTCTATGCAGACATCTAAACCCAAAAATATATGGATCCCATTCGAAGAGTTGCCGCAAATCGATTGATTTCCCAAACTTGAAAACGACAGCTTTAGTGAATGGAATTTAATAAATTTCACCCCATCCGGGCATATATCAATCATATTTCACAAGTATTTAAAAATTCTCAATTTAGACCTTTTTTACCTTAGCTATCATTTATAGTCTGTCAATGTCAATTCATAAAATCACCAACATATGTAAATATATAAACATAATTTAAAAAAAAAACCAAAACATATGAATTCATTGCAATACACTATGAACTTACCTATTATATTCGGCTAAAGAGTTGATTCGTAAGGACTATTTTATAATTTTCCCTTTTCCCCGATTTTCCTCCGTACGGTTCAAATCTTGATCTAATAATAATTAAAGTCAACTCATCAAATTCAAATTCAAATACATTATCATATTCATTTTTATGCATATGACTTATAAAATTTTATTTTACAAAATTTCCTAAACTATTACACTTTGTTTAATTTAGTCCCTATAACCAAAGCTATTTAAATTTTCACATTTAACCCTAATACTCATAACCGATTCTAACATCATCTCGAATCAGCCTTCAAACACTTGGAATTTTACAAAATTTACAAATTAAATTTTACATATTTTTATATTAGTCCCTAAACTCAAAACTAACAAAAATTGTTTTACAAAACAGTCCTAATTTACAACCAAGTTTTAAAAACCATCATTTAAAACCAAGAACATCTAAAAACCATCAATGAAATGTTTCAAAACCCATAACATTTTTAAGAAATAATCTCTGGGTTAGATAGATGAAGTTACAATGATCTCAAAAACATAAAAATTACTAAAAACGAACTTAAAGAGTACTCACATGAAAGGGTTGATTGGGCTTGGATGAAATAGCTATGGCTTCTTTCTTTCTTTTGTAGTTTCAGGTAGAAGAAAGCGAAACATGAGGATGATGATTTTTGTTTTTATTTTTATTAATTTCACTTTTCTATTTTAATAAAAACATAACATTATAAATCACTAAATAAACCATGGACTTACGGTCCATATTAATATAATATGGCATAATTTCAATATAAAACCTCCCACATTTACTAATTAAGCCATTTAACCAATAAAATTCAATAGCGATCAAGTTTTACATCTTTTACTATTTAGTCTTTTTTTCTTTAATTAACTATTCAATAGCTAAAATTACTAGACCGAACTCAATTGAACTCTATAATAAAATTGAAAATATTATAAAATAATATTTACTGACTCAATTATCAGAAATCGGGGTTTCAAAACCACTATCATGTTACAACTTACCTAAACGAAACAGCAATAGACACCACATCGAGCACTACTCGACGACTTTTTCTTTCCCGTGGCTATCGATCGGTTGATCCATTTCTTGATCTATGTAACAACCTAAACCTGGCCTAGACGTTATGGTCAAATCTGAAGAAGTTACATCAACTTGTATGAAAAACTAATTTAAAATCTAGCGTAGAAATCGTGTGATCTGAGATCTTAATTTAGCTAAGCCTGTATGAGTTTCAGGAAAATCTCAAGTTTGAAAACACATATTCTACAACATGATCTCTTGAACATTTTACTTATAAAAACAACAGAAACTTTCAGAAATTGCACTCTAACTTTAGTAGTCACATGATTTAAAAATATGAATTTTTGGAAAAAAAAACTATTACATTGTTATTTAGAGAAAAAAAACTCATGTGCAGAACTTATTCATTTTACAGAAAAGCATTTAGTTTGATACTTAATTTTGCAGCAGATATTTTTAGAGTTTTTTTAAGTTTTGAAAACTAAATTCTAATTTGTCAAATTTATATGATTTTGCAATTTTATGTTTAAAAACACCCAAAAACTAACGAACAAATAAAAAACCTAAAAACAAAACCAAATCCAAAAATCTTAATTAAAATAATTCAAAGCATCTTATGTGGAAAACCAATCCGAGCTCCCGCACACGCCGTCTGGTCCTAAACTTGTTGATTACATGAGAGAATAACAAACAAAGAGTGAACTTTTCAAGCTCAATGTATAACACATCCCAAGCAACAAATCAGAAATACATAAATAAACAACTACGTTTTTAGATACCGATTCAACCATATTCTCATATACAAATTTAGATGTATTTTCATAATTAGATATAGATGCATATTCAGATTCAGATACAAATGCAGACAGAGATCCTTACCCCATCTGCTACAAACCAACTCCATCCAACCAACCGCACCAATTAGGAATACAAGAGTCTATCCATCCAATCACATCGGGTCGTGGTGGTATGCCACTCATAAAGGTGCAGCTAAGCTGCCTAACAGATATTACTGTTTAATCACTGAAATTGCAGTAATACTGCCAGAATACACTTCATGTATCACATATTAAATGCATCCCAATGCACATGCATAAATAAATTAACATATATATTCCATAAACATATGTCATGCTTACTTTTCATACGTAATCATGCTTTCAGAGTTATAAGAACACAAATCGTACATATATTTTTCACATACCTTACATGTATAACATACAGACACATATCAACAAATGTCACATTTCAAGTCTTATTTAAGCAAAACGAACCCCACGAAAGGTCTAATTATGAATTTTGGAGTCAAACGGGCCAAAGTAAAAATTTTCAAAAAATGGGCCTATACGGCCTACCTAACTACCCGTGTGATCACACATGCCCATGTGCCTCACACGACTTCACACACGCCCGTGTCATACACACGGTCTGACAAACATAGGGATGTTAATTGGGCAAGGTGGGTGCGGCAGGTGCTCCCACCACATCCATCCCCACCCAGAACTTTCATCCCCATTCCTGCCCCATGACCCGCTGCGAGTACAAAACCCAAAACCATCCCCGCCCCACGACCTGCAAGACTAAAACCATCCCCACCCCACCACCCACGTGGGTCTCGAGAGCCACCTAAATTTGCTATACCCGTCCTGGGACCCACTTCATATAATATATTTATAAGCATCAGTTAAATAAATATAAATAAAATATTTTATGAAATAAGAATGAAATATTTGTCCTCTAGACTCCCACCACATATGTGACATTGTTCCAACAGTTACCATTTAAAAAAAAAGTTGTCACGACCTTTTAATTGGTAAATAAAATATAACTTCAACACGAGTTTAAAAAAATCAGAAAATAAAGTCCTTACATAATATCCAAATACACACAATGTCTCAAATACATCATAAATGTCTTCAAATGCAACACAAGTGCAATAATTAAATACTATTAAATTAATAAAATACTATTAAGATAATTATTAAATTAAGTTTTTATGAATGTTTATTTTTTAAATATGCTTATTATATTATACGGGGCGGGTGGGGATGAGGCGGGCACAAAATCATACCCACGCTTGCCCCACCACCCTCGGCGGGCTAATTTTTATCCTCATCCCCACTCCACCACCCACGAAACCTGTACCCATCCTCGCCTAATTGGGTACGAAGTGGGGTGGAACCCCGCGAAACATGCCCCATTGACATCCCTAGGCACACGGCTGTGTGGCGCACATGGTTTGCCACACGATCGTGCGATGTTGACAGTGAGTTTTTTTGGCTTTCTTCCGTTCGTTATTTTTATAAGTTCGAGTCGCACACCTAATCTATTTTTTATGTCGATTCAACACTTGCAATTCCAGAACCTAAAATCATCGTTCAGAATAGACTAATTAGCATGATTTTACCAAATCCAACTCACTAATACGGCATAATCATCGTCAAACGACCTTAATTACTGAAAACCAACCCTGCCTCAGTGAATTACTTACCCTTTCACCAACAATAGCTTGAAATCGCAATTAAACCGCTGAAGAATCACCACACACTTCACATTCTTTTTCTATCGAAAACCAAAATAATAATTACTCACATACCTTAAAATAGAAAAGAGCAACAATAACACCATTAACAAAATAATACGAAATCACTTACCTAAATCAGAACACCCCAGCTTTACGCTCAGATTCACACAACTACAATTGTACCCAGAAGAAGTGACTATCTTGGAAAAAACATCCGAATGACAACAATAAAATAGGAAAAAGAAATAGTAAATAAATAAATTTATCACTTGCGATGGAAGAATAAGTAACAAAGAAACAAAAGGGAGTGAAAATAGAACCTAAAAGGGAAAAACAACAGAGAAGAGATGACAGGAAGAATTTTTGGTAACTCCAAGATATTAACTTGAAAAGAAACAAAACTCAAAGATGGAGAAAGAGGGGGAAGAGAGTGGGACATTTTTTTAGAAGTTTTAGAAGATAATCTCTCATTTTCTTTGTTTTTAAAAAACTACCCACTAACTTTTATAATTATCAAAATCAAATTCTATTCTTCAAAGTTTAAAACAAAAATAAACTCCACTATGCACACACATGATTCAAACAAAAGACCTCTAGGTAAGCTAAGGCCTTACTAGTGAACCAGCAAGCTCATTATTACTAATAGTTGAGCCAAATGAATTTTTAAGCCAAAAATTCAAAGATAGGGGTTTAGGAAAAAATAGCAAAAATGCAAGCCAAAAGATTCAATCTTAGAACCTCTCACACACAGCACAACACTAACCACTGAACTAGATCACTTCACTTGTCATAATTCCCACAATCTTTATGCGAAAATATGACGCGACCACTCTTTTTTTCACTAACCCAATTTCTTCTAACCTAGTACTCTCCCCTCCTTAAAAGAATTTTGGCCTTGAAATTCCCATTGTCACTAGAATTACTTAACCATAAAATCTAAAATTTCACATTCCAAACTGATCAACATACTATCATTGCGCAACTCTAATTTCAATGCAAATCCAAACAATATGTCACTTCGAAACCAAACAATTTTTTTCTAACTAACAAACTTCCCATTCACTACCTCGAATTTTCTTAAGAAACTTTCTATAGAATTATCACTGACGATTTCACAATAGCAAAGTCTTAGAAACTCCAGTGACAATCAAACACTTAAGTACAACCAAACACTTAATCAATGCATGGTACAATTAACATAGATCGCAAATGTACCTGTACTTCTACCAAATGCGTCTCGATCCTCTCGATGCCTAAATGCACAAACTAGTCCCCAATTCTCTTTCTAAGCTGAAGCTTGGATACGACTAGGAGAGTGTTATGAGCAAACCCTAACTCAGTGATCAATGGAACCACATCTAAAACACATCCTCGTTTTCCTCAAGTATTTGACCGAATGATGCCTACCGCTGAAAGCACAAATCGAAACCTGACCTACGCTCACAACTGCCTCAACTCGCTGAGGCCTAACTATTCTAACTCGTATCCTAGGTCGCGGGTTCAAGTCAACAAAACTAGAACTCCTCTCTAAGCAATTAATCTTTTTTGCTAACTTAGTCTCATTCGACTGAAGTCGCTCAGTCACAAAACCTCAACTCAAAGATATAGACTAGGCCCCAATGACCCTTTGTAAATCTCTTGGCAACCCTTGGGACACAACATTGTCCCTAGTTTCCTGATTACCACCCTTAGAAACGAGCGTCTCCACATTTTTGCTAATTTTCAGATTAGGTATGCTGCCCCGAGAAGAGGACTTGGCGTGAGTCACTTAACAACGTCCACGACGTCCTTGCATGCCACGACCTCAAATACTATGTAAACTAATTTTACTTCTCTTTAGTTCAGAAGTCTAAAGTTTAGCTTAGGTCATTAAAAATCCTAACTCTAATGTTCAGCAGAAGTGCTTAGTTATCTTAAAGTCAATAATGTTTTATTCAATAATCTCTAAAGTTCAACAGTCTAACTAAAGTATAAATAACCAGAGTACAAGTAACTTACTTGGATCAATGTCGGAGTCTCAGATTCATATTTTCAAAACTTTAGTAAATTTTTGCACAAATTCACCTACATCAGATTTCCATAAATTTTCTTAAAAATCAGAAATTTCAAAACACATTATGCACAAAATTTTTAAACCCAAAAACCAAAGCCCGAGTTTTACAACTCGGCTTTGATACCACCAAATGTAACACCCTAAATCTGGAGAAGTTACATTAACTCGTATGAAAAACTAATTTAAAATCTAGCTTAGAAATCGTGTGGTTTGAAATCTTAATTTAGCTAAGCTTGTATGAGCTTCAGGAAAATCTCAAGTTTGAAAACACCTTTTCCACAATATGATCTCTTAAACATTTTACTTATAAAAACAACGAAAACTTTCAGAAATTGCACTCTAACTTAGTAATCATGAGATTAAAAATATTAATTTCTGGAAAAAATCTTACATTGTTATTTAGAAAAAAAACTCATGCGCAGAACTTATTGATTTTACAAAAAAGCATTTAGTTTGATACTTAATTTTGCAACAGATAATTTCAAAGTTTTTTTAAGTTTTGAAAACTAAATTCTAATTTTTCAAATTCGTATGATTTTGTAGTTTTACGTTTAAGAACACCCAAAAACCAACAAACAGATCAAATACCTAAAAACAAAACCAAATCCAAAAACTTAGTCCAAAAGTCAAAAGTCTAGTGGGCTTGCTTCTGCCAAGTGTGGGCTCTCTACGAATCAAAAAATTTTTCACAAAAATTAGCAGTGGGGTAATTTTGTAATTTTGCAATTTCTCTAAACTTTTGGGTCAAGTTGTAAATTAGAAAAATATCTCTAGAAATTTTTTGGAATAATCTCTTCGGAGAATATTCTCTCTACAACTTTCTCTTGAATTCAAGTGTGTGTAAATAATGACCCAAGACTCTCTTTATATAGGGAGAGTTTAGAGAGTTCAACTATGATTAAACTTAATCACTTTAATATTAAATTTAATCTAATATTTATCAAATAAATATTAGATTAAATTTAATATTAAATCTTATTAAAATATTAGAATGTTTATCTACAAGATAAATTTTACTTGATCAAATTTAATTTTTCCAAAAATCACTTAGATTTTCCAAATTAATTTTTCAAGAAAATTCTTTAATCAAATTCTCTAGTTGAAAAATTCTTTAATCAAATTCTCTAGTTGAACAATTCTCACAACCATCTAATTTAATTCCACATTGAATAAATCGACTCAAGTAAATTATTCCCAAAGTTGTAGAATTTTCTTCTGATTCAAATACAATCCAATCAAGCTTTTGTTGAGCTAGCGGAGGGACCAATCGGACATATACAATTAGGCTCTAGTGATTGCAATAATGTCTAGAAGCATCGTTTCGATAATTCGCAATTAATTAATCATAGAGTCAATCCACAAGAAGTACCATGATTAAAAACTCATTATTGTATACTCTTTAAAGAAGCAATTCATCTAACTACTTTGTCCAATGACCTCGTCATGTGTGTGTTACCCTCATATGATATCTTTGATTCCTTTGAGTTAAATCCGCTCACTCAATACGATCCTATTTTATCTCATTGTCACCATTGTGTCTTCTTAATGATTAATATGATCACTGTCAACAAGTGACTATAATAAATTGTTCATTCGAGAACTAGCAACCTGTGGTCACGTTCCATATTTATCAATCCACACAATGCAAATGAGAGGATATCATTAACTCATACCATACACATGTCATGAACCCAACATACCGGCTATAGGCTCAATCATCTTTAGAGCATAAGCCTCCACTTATATCAAAGCGCATGAGTTACATACGTATGGTTAGTAACTAACTCAAGATTTAGGTAAATCACACCATGAACGTCACAAGTGAATTAATTTACATACAGGTTCAGAACTAATTCATCTTAGGTCCAGTCCAATGTATCATTCTACCAATGAATATATCTATGTCTCTAGTCGTGGAGTCAACTGCTCCGATAGCCAAGACTAGCCATCTCTCCAACTGGAATTATAGACGACATAATAATCCTTCTAAGTATTTGAATCAAATGCTTACTTCGATTCTTTTACGGGATTAGGGATTGATTTAGATTATCTACTAAAAATAAGTTGTCTTTCTTGTAATGTAAACAATCTTTACAATGCCACTTATCTTCAGTTTGAATTTTAGACCATCAATGGGCTAATATTCGCTTTTCATAATTTCGCTATGCATACAAAATATAAAAGACATAAATACAAAATACATAATAGTAAAATGTAAAATTAACTCTATTTATTTATTCATCGTTCAAATAAATAAAAAACAATTACATATTTACTAAAATATAGGCACATTTCCCAACTAAGGTGGATCTTGGAGCCTAAATTCCTCTCTATCGTTATTAGTATTACCACAAAAATAAAATTTGAGATGATTACTATTTACCCTACATGTTTTGTAATCAGGGTGTGTTACCTCAATGATTCCGTAAGGATAAACGACTTTTACCACTCATGGGTCGGACCATCTTGACTTAAACTCTAAAGGAAAAATTCGTGGATCCAATTTTTCTAACAGCACTTTGTCCCCAACTTTGAATTGGTTCATTCTCTTTATATTGACATCATGGGGTTGCTTTGTTACTTATCAAAAAGGAAGAAGAAGGGTGGAAGAAAACCACTAGGGGTGACGACTATGGTGGAAGAAAACGAGAGAATGAAAAAACAAAGGGAAAAAATAGAGAAAAGAAGAAAGCAACAGAGGGGGTCCCAATAGGAAAGAAAGAATGAGGGAAAACTGAAAAAGTGGAGAAAATATAATTTTTATACTTAGGTTATAAGCAAAGGGGTGACACTATTAGAGTTTCTGGGAAAAATACAGTAAACAAAAATCATACAAGAGAGGGGAATCGAAGCCAGATCTCAAGGATAGGCACACTACTTCTTAACCACTAGGCCAAAACTCATTCTTATTTAAAATGTTACAACATTTATTTTTAAAACATGGTGTGACACTTACTAATACTTGAAGCAAATTTTGCAAAATAATAAAAATGATGTGAGGGAAGAGATTTGAACTTGGGTTTAACGAAAAATTTTCACTAACACTTAACAATCAGACCAGTAACCCATTTTTTTATCAAACGCAAAAAGATAATCTTAAAAACCATGGAGTGAACACTCATAGTTCACAAACCTAATTCTACTAACTCGATTTTTGGGATGTGACAAAAACAGGCTCAGATACATGGGTAAACTACACCACATTAAACTGCTTGTTCAATCTAACTGTATATCAGGTTATCCATCCGGGCTAAACCTATATCACAACACATGAGGTTACTCGACTGAGCTAAACCTGTGTTACATAATATGTGAGAATATGCAACAAATGTTGGATCTCGTTAAAGTCTGTAATAATCCCTATACAAGCGCACACGAAACCCTATCAAAATGTCAATCGTATCCTATCCTTGTACTAAGTTCAAACGAGCATAAATTTCATATATTTCATTGTCATGCCTGTAATTATACATATTTACATATCATACCCTATAAATGGTTATATCTTTCATTTCCATATCATGTAATCATTCGTATTTTTACATTTGTGCCTTGTACTATTACATAATAATCAATCATCACACAATATTTCAATTCAGGTCAATACTAGCCATATATGCTAAATTGAATAATATTTCAAATATATACAAACATACATATATAAAATTAAACACAAGCATACATATAACACAAAGTGATAGTAAGTTCTATAACAACCCAATTTTTAGTGGTGTCAAAAAAGGCAGTTTCAGAACCCTGTTTCTATAAATCGGGTCTATAAATATTAAATATGAATATTTACAGAGTTAGTATATGTTGGGAAATGTTCCCATATTATAGTAAACATGTAAATATTTTCTATGTCACATCCCAAATTTGGTGGATCTGACAGAAAGACGAATAGATATGAAGGTTATCTGTTTTGGCGCACTTTTTTAGTTAGTCCACCAATGTATAAGCTTCTAGCAAACAAATGTTTGGTGCATGGAGTAAACCCCCCATAGAAGTTTCTCAAGATTTATTTCTCATAGTATTTTTCAATTGAAGAAGGAGTACGACAAGCTAAGAGTATGCCACGACAAGATAAGAGTATGCCTCAGAAGTTCTTGTTGAGTATAACATGCCATATAGAGTTATCGCCAACAGGTATAGTATGCCAAGTTTACTCATACGATATGCAAAATGGGTTCTGTAACGTGATTGGTTGGGAGTCAACTAAAGGGATTGACTGGTCAAATAGCATTGATATCAGATTTTCTTTTTTATTTCTTTTGAGTTTTGTAGGAGTTTATAAGGACAACTTCTATATGCATTTGACACTGGTCAAAATCCATTAAGAGGTACTGGGGGATTGTAATGCCCCAAAAATCTAAGTCTACAATTTTTACATGATTTGACACAAATTACTTGTTTGCTTTAATGGCTAAGTGATTTGGGTGTGTATGGGAGTGTTTGAGAAGCCTGGGTTTAAGTCTTGGCTTCTATAGAATTTTTAGTTTTGCTCTTAAATGAATCTGGACATAGGCATTTAGGCCTTATATATATTAGTGCTTGTTTTATGACACAAAAAGAGCTTGTGGTCTAGTGGCAAGGTGGCGTGTTGTGTAATTGTGAGGTCTGAGGTTCAAGTCCTAGGTTGTGTAATGGAGTATTTATTTTACTGCTTGAGCTGTGTGGGTAGTGGAGTTGGACTGAAACACAACTAAGGGGAGTTTGAATGGATTTTGAATGTAGTTGTTGGGGGGAGTTGAGGAGAAATTGGTGGAGTGATTCAAAGAGGGATAAGGGGAGATATTTTAGGAGAAAATCAAAGGAAGTGAAGGGAGAGGGGAGGTTGCCGAAAATGGACTTGTTGCTCAGGAAAATTCAGCTAGAGGGCATACTACTCATATTTGTTTAACTCTGCATGTCGATTTTGGGTGGTTTTCCCTCTGTCTACTTGTATGTACTGAATTTTTGCTAAGTTTTGGGGGTACCTCTCAGGTTTGTTTTCTTTTGGCTGCTCTTCCCTTTTTACCTATTTTCTTTTTAGCTGAATACAACTTTTCTCCTCCCTCACGTTTTCTTTTTGTTCTTCTTTCTTTTCGGTTTTCCCTCCTCTTTGATTGCCGAATACACCTTTCTCGCCCTTCTGTCCTTTTGAATCTATCTACTCTACCATTCCTTGTCCTGCTGCACTGCTGCTGATTTACTCTTCTGGTTTTCCCCTTTCTTTCATCTTTTCCTTTCTTTTACTAGTTGCCGAATATTTCTTTTCTTTCTCTTTTTGGGGCCGATCGTGTGTTTCGCATCTCGTGGTTTGATTCCCTTTCTCACGTTTTGGTAAGGGTAATAGTATAGAGTTACCTTATTTCCTGTTGATTAAGTGCTTACCCAGTTCCGGTTGATGCCTAGGAACTTTTCAAAGGGTCGAAGGTTTGTGATTGCATTTGGATAGGCGAACTTCCCTCTTCACTTGATCAAAAGTTGTGGTAAGTAACGATTGTGATCACTTGTGTTTATTCGATGATCTAATTACGTAAGTGATTAAGTGGAGTTTGTTGGTTAAGTGTAGGTTTCAAAGGCGTGGGAGGTTTTCTCGACAAATAGAATCCAGGTGTGTAATCGCACCCCATTGCTGCAAATTGGTAAAAGCCGAAAAGCCAAAAAAGGCGTCGTTCGAGGCCATATGAGAGTACAAATGCTGCTGTGGTAATTCGAGCTCACGAAATATGGTGTTGGACTGTAGAGGCCTCAATGAGCTTTTTCATGGGCTTGGGTCGTAATTGGCCATGTTGGGCCAATATAGTCCAAGTGGGCTCGTGAGCCATACACGAATGAAATCCACGATTTGTGGCAAGTACTAGATTGGGCTATGTAGATCTCATAACCGAGGTGAAATATAGGCTGAACGGGCCGTACGAGCGTGTGGCCCCACTTGGGCCGAGTATTGGGGCCTTGGGCCCATTACACTGTCATGACCATCTAGGTTACCTGAGTCGCTCGAGGCGACTGCAGACCATTCGAGAGGTAAATAAATGATCGAAATACCCCTATAGAGTACAATGACTAAAATACCCCTATAGGGTAAAATGACTGAAATACCCTCATAGGGTAAAATGACTGAAATACCCTCATAGGGTAAAATGACCGAAATACCTTCATATGGTGAAATGATCGAAATACCCTCATAGGGTAAAATAATCGAAATACCCCTATAGGGTTAAATGACCAAAATACCCCTATAGGGTAAAATGAATGTTATACCTTTAGGAGATGAAATGGTTGTTATGGCCTTATGTTGTGTATGACCGATTTGCTCTATGATATGTATGACTATAATTGAGTATGACATTCTGCATACACGTATGATTTATGACATGACATACTGCATGGGGTTAAGATACTGATATGGGGGAAGTATACTGTACTGGTGGCTTTGCCACATTTACTGTTACTAGCAGCTTCGCTGTGATACTATTACTGATGGTTTTGCTGCGATATTGGTGTGTTGGCTGGGTGGGTCAATTTTATCTCCACATGGTGTATCGGTGGTACGGAGTGGTGTGATGGCTGGATTGGGATGGTTTGCATTATTGCCTTTGTCGACATCTTGTATTGGGCTAAGGCCCAAGCTATTACGATATTGGGCTCGAGCCTACACTTATTACTGATGATTGGGCTCAGGCCCTCACTATATTGTTACTATATAGGCCTCAGGCCCAGACTGTTTCTGCATGTCGTATACTATTTGACTGATAGGGGTTTACACACTAAGTTTCGTAAACTCACTCTTTCCTTTCAATCGTGCAGGTAATCCTCAGCCTTAGGCGATTTGGTGCTGCGAGGGACTCGGAGGTGGCCACACAACTGCAGCTGATCTACACTTGCTTCTATTTAAATTTAAATTATATGTTGGGTTTGTTTTTGTAATAAGGCCTTTAAGTTTGTTTAAATCTTTAATTGGGCTTTTGCTTACTTATTTTAAACTGATAGTTTAGGAGAAGAAGAGTTTTTTTAAATAATTACTGTTTTCAAACAAACAAGTTTTAAACAATAGAATTTTAAAAGGTTCCGCGATTTTAGATCAACTTATTATAACAAAAGCAGACAACAAGGAAAACGTTTTAGCTGGATGATTGTTAAATAATAATTAAGAGGTTTTAAAACGAATGTTCTTCTAACAAGTTAAATTTTCAAAAGTCACTTCAATGTGACACGCCAGATTTGACCATAACGTCTAGGTCGGGTTTGGGGTGTTACAGGGATATATATAGAGAGAAGGGAACGTCTAGATGGTTTTTCTTCCTTTAATATTACCCTCTAGTTATTTTTCTTAAACTTAAATGTCCTCATCTTCTTTATTATGCTGGAAGCTAAGGTTTTGAGTTAATCAGTGGATATTCCACCTCTTCATAGCTCTGTATGTTAAGATTCTGAAAGAGTAAGGATGTTATGATTTAACGCCTTAAACCAGATCCGATTCTCCAGGTCAGATCTCAGATGTTACGGTACCAAAACTGACTTACACTGGGTTTACTCATACAAATTTTCAACCATTGCAAATTAAATTAAAATATTCTTCCAACTAATTTTCAATTGAATACACCGTAGATGATTACAATCATTTTTCAAGGAATTTCAATTACATGAACCTATTGGCAAAATCTCATAACTTACATTGTTTCTACCTCGTAAATCAAACTCGATCACGCCAACCAAGCTCACTCCATATTCATAATAGCCTGATACGCTGCTTTTTTGGCATAGCCCTGGCATCATCCTACCTGACATAGACTCAAATCAACCTACCTGTAATATAACACACAGGGGTAAGCTCATGAGAACTTAGTTAAATAAGCACTAATTACTTGAATTATTTTTACACGTCATATTTGGAAATTCGATTAACCATATCATTGTTCTTTTTTCTTCAACTTGTCTCTAGCGAATACCTTCTTGGAATTTCATTTTTCATACCATATATGTCACAACTTATTATGGAACCATGCCTTACACTCCAAATCTTCGATACATAACTCACTTTCTTCACTTTGCACTTTCGTGATTCCTTAACCATCACCATTCCAGAGGCTCATACAAACATCATACTGTTATTCTTACATTCATACTCTAAGCCATCATTTCTTCGAAATCCATGAATGATTTCATCCATAGGTAGAAGATACATTCTTTAATTATACGGTTTGGCCCTTATTAGATGACACCCTTTTTTCTTCTAATAATAATTACATACAGATAACCTTCTTGAATTTATCAAACGTAGCCCTTACTCATATTTATTCTTCAAACCTAACTCACTCATACTTTGAATTCGCGACATGCTCTAGTGCATTCTAGTTTCTCTGTTCTTATCTTAAGACCATATAGAATTCGCCCCCAATAACTTATATAGAGTTCACCACAAAGAAAAATCGTTAGATTATCTTATTGAAAGTGTAACATGATATGCCATAAGGGATTTTCCTTGAGAGTTCATCATACATACTATCTCTTTAGTGTCCGCCACACATACTATCCCTTCAGTGTTCACTATACATACTATCCCTTCAGAGTTCGTCGGGAATACCATTTCTTTCTTTCAGGCTTAGCCATAGAGGCATTTCTTTCAGATCGTTACCATAATGGCCATTCTTTTATGTGCATCACGAAGGCGTTCCTTCCATCATTTGCCACAAGTGTAATACTTCAAACCCAGCCTAGACGTTATGGCCGTATCTGGCAATGTCACACGATAGTGTTTTTGAAACCTTGTTGTTACATTGAAAACATTCCATGTTATTATCTTTAGTAAACCTTTGTTAGAACTTAGGAAGTCATATTTATTCATTTAAAACATTTGTTTTGAAACATCCCTCGCTACGGAAGCTTTAATAAAATAATCTAAGTGATCATGCGTTAAAAATCTACTTTAACTTTTTGAAAACTGAATTTCTTACGACCAGTAGGTATAAAACCATAAAGTAAAATAAATAAATAAAAACCCAAAATTTAAAACCAAAGTCCCAGAGGGTCCTTAAATTACAACCCAAATAGTCAATAATAATTAAATCGTAAAACGTAAATTGAAAACCATAAAGTCTAAAAATTTCTGTGGCCACCGCTAAGTCCTCCACCGCACTGATCCATCTAAGTCTGGGGATTACCTGTGCACATTAAAAAAAAGGGTGAGTTTATGTAAAATCAATGTGTAATCCCGCAGAAACAAACAAACAGTTAGTATTCTCATTGCACAGTTGAACAGTCTTGGGCTTAAGCCCTTTTTAGTATCAGTGACAGTTTGGGCCTTAGCCCATCTCAGTATAGTGTCAAAAATGCAATAGGGCCTTAGCCCATCACAATATCAGTAGCAGTAATTGTTATGCAGTAGAAAAATCCTACCCATCCAGCCTCTACACACCATCTCCATCCAACTCTACACTCCATGTGGGGATATAATGAACCCACCCATCCCTACACTCCAAGTAGTACCAAATGCGGCACAAAACAGTAATATGCAGCTGAGCTGCTAGTAAATTAGGCTTAAATCCTTTCATACACTTTCTCTAAATAACAACCCCCAACCCAATGTAATGCACCATACAATGGATGATATGATATTATGCAATTTCAGTACTTATATTCGGTTCAGATATTAACATGCTCAGTACATATATCATTTAGTCAATTTCACACATTTAGGGGTTTAAGTAGCGCTTACCGACCTTACAGTAGGTTCACAGTCGACTTGGGTGACTCATGCAACCTTAGAAACATTTCGATAAAAATGGGCCCACACACCCGTGCGTGCCCATGTGGCCCACTCGGCCCAAATTGGTCTTGGCCGTGTCATCCATTTTTAATGTAACCCATGCTAGCTAAATATTCATATATGTTTTCACTATTTACTTATATGTTCATTCAAAGCTGTCTACTTAAGTCATTGTCACTAAATTATTTATATCTTGAGCTACAGAATTCCAAATTAAGATCCGCTTGATGCTTTCAAAACTAGACTCAAATACCTTTCTACCATACCTTTCTACCATAAAATTTTCAGATTTTATAGTTTATCAAATAAGTACAGTAAAATCTTCAAATCTATCCCGATTCTGTTGTTTGACAGCTTCAACATTTCCTTACTAAAAATTATTTATCTCTTAGTACAGAATTTGGATGATGTTTCTATTTGTTTCTCCTGAAGGTAGACTCATTAAGGATTTAAACATATAAATTTAAGCCCCTAATTATTTTTTTACAATTTTCGATGATTTTTCCGAAGTTAGAATAGGGGAACCTAAACCCATTTTGACCTTGTCTCACAAAATTCATTATATCTCATAACTTACAATTTCATTGATTACATTGTTTCTTCCATGAAAAAGTAGACTTAATAAAATTTAATTTCACATTTTATTGAACCTCTATTTCCACTATTTTTGATGATTTTTCAAAGTTAGACTACTACTGTTGTCCAAAACTATTTTAGTGCAGAATCTTGATTTCCAAGTTTATAACACCCTTATTTTCTTTATCTATAATTTGTCGCATCATTTTCTCTTATTTCTCTTATGTCTCGGTAGCAAGCAGTTTCGAATTTTCACCAAATCCCATTTTCTACATTTCGGGTACACACCTAGTATCGTTTTTGATGCGTAAGCACTCTTAAGCCTCCAGAACCTAAAAATCGACCAACAAATCTCCAGATTAATCACTTAATTCATTTTTGATCAACAACCAATCTTGGAAGGAACTCAACTAAAAACCTAAAAAAAACCTTACCTCGCTTGAGTAACCACGACTTCGCACAATCACAACGTCTATTCAAAACTACTAGCCCCTTGATTAACTCTTAAACACCAAAAAGGAATCCCCCTTTAAGAGATTAACCAAGAACGATTAACAATAGACAAAATCGTTACTTACCGAACACACGCAACCAACGATGAACAACCAAATTAATTGAAAAATAAAGAAAGAAACGGGAGGGGAAAAAATAATGGAAACTTTGGTAGCAATTAGGGGAAAAAATCGGCAGAGGAAGGAAAAAAGAAGAAGAAAACGTCAGAAAAAGTTTTATCTCCTAAAATCACTCCCTATTAACCTACTAAAACACAGCTACTCAGAATTTTTCCCCAACATAACTCTTAGCCGAAATTGGAGCAAAAATACAGTCTCCACACCATCACAGAGAATTGAACAGAAGACCTCATTCACACCAACACTCCACTTATCCACCAGACCAGCAGGCCCATTCTGTTAATTATTTGCCAACTTTTACTTAAACGCCTACTGACCAAAGATAGGGCTTATTCATAAAAATATCAAAATTTTCCCAAGTCTTGGCTTGAACTTGGGACCTCTCACACACCCAGAACACTTAACCACTGAAGGAGATACACAGTTGTGTCACACCTTCGCAAGAACAAAAATAAAAATTCCGGGGCATTACAACAAGGGCTTTCTTTTCCTTAGATCTCCACAAAGGCTTCCATTTCATAGATTGCCACAAAGGCTTCCATTTTCTAGCGTGTTCACGATAGGGATTCTCCTGAACTCATATTTCGTGAGGTTTGCCCCTCATTAGCCTAGGTCACGCAGAGAACCTATTAAGTAATAACCTTCATTTATTTCTTTCCATACGATGCCATAGCCCACCAGTTATGGTCTTATATGGTA
The DNA here is from genome assembly GCF_025698545.1 of Gossypium raimondii. Lineage (NCBI taxonomy): Eukaryota > Viridiplantae > Streptophyta > Magnoliopsida > Malvales > Malvaceae > Gossypium > Gossypium raimondii. The sequence continues at coordinate 29,192,163 of NC_068571.1, read as the reverse complement.
TGGTGCCATGGCCATGGGATTTTCCTTTTTAGAGATCATATTTAAAGTCCCGATGGACCCCTTTAAACGATTCCGCGAAAGCAGACACAGACTCACTAGTATACTTTTCAGGTATTGACACGATTTAAAACTTATGCTCACTTCATCTCATACATTCAAGACCTGCTCATATATCTATGCTTCAACTTCAGAGTATTTATCACATACTCTATACTTTTCAGATTCGTACCACTACACATGCAACCCTCATATAACATTTATATATCAACATATTCATTATACCATCCTTTTTTTGTTTCAGATCGTAGTTCATAGATCTTTCACAAAAGTATCTATAATGAACAACATACAACATACATGAGTCGACTTAGGGATTCACCTAACAACTCCGGATAGCAACATGGACTCCAAAACCATCACTCAATTAGGGATTGCAGCAACCATTGCCTTAAAAAATAGAAGATCACGATTAAAACCCATACAAATAACCTTTACAATCATTTCAAACCCAGATAGCCCCCAAACAAAGCCTTACTCCTCTGTTCACTCATACATATCTACTTAGAGCCATAAAACTTGCCTTGACATGGAAATATTACTAATAAAATCAAGGGTTTTCGATCCAGCTTAAAAGGATACTTTGGATTCCTCCAGCCTTAGATTTTATTATTTTGGAAAAGAGAGGAAGTGGACTCATTTTAATCAAACTTGAAGACCTATTAAAATAGTCTAAGTCTTTATTAGAACTTGACAAATGTCACATCACAACTGAATTATCTTACCAAAGTCCACAAATTTTGAGAAACCTAATTGAGTATTTCCCCTTATATTTAACTATCATGGTTCACGTTTGGTTAACTCCTAACCAACTTACCTTGAAACTTAACTTGCACTGTTCCATAGAAAGAAGGCGTACCATACCTCTGACAAGACTCAACCCTCAATATTGATTCGCTTAATCACATCTTTATTCTAGCAAACCAAAGCAACCTGGCGTGGACCCCTCATCATCTTAAACACATAACTGTACCTACCCACTCTATACGCCAAAAAAGGGCACTTGGGCGAATACTACTTTGCCAGTCATACTGCGAAAAGACTACGCCAGACCTTGTGCCTGCCAGAGTCAAGTGTTACATATAAAGTATGTAAACAGTAAATTATGAATAAGAGGACTTGCATGGGGGTCGTCTGTAGTTGAAATGGTAGAAAATTATCTGTAAATGGGTTGGTAATGGTGGTTATATGTTCTTTAAGTAGCTGTTGTTGCTAGTTCAAGTAGGATTTTTGAGTTTGGAACTCTAAGCTACAATATATGTGAGTATCAAGTGAGTATCTATCCTAGCTACTGCATGTTAATTGTTCAGATAATGGTATATATGATGACCATATCGCAAATAGCTAGTAAGTGTGTGAAGCATAGTAATGTCTTTGCATGTCCACTTTTGAGGTAGACAAGTTATTGTATGAATAAAATGATGTATGATGTAAACGCATGTGAAATCAGGTATGGAAATGTGAATTTTGCTAAGAGAATATGAACAAGTCTGGTATGAAAATGAATCTGGGTAAGTGTATACTATGTTGGATAAGCCAACATCCATTTGTGATGCCTCCGGTAGGTTAAAGACATTGCTAACTGCACAGACAGATCACAGTGACAATGAAAAATACTCATGGTGATGTCTCCAATGAGATAAAGATTGGACCGGCAGATCACAACATAAAGGTATGTATAAGACCATGTGGCTGAGACCAATGACATTGTATGATAACGAAAACACTCATGGTGATGCCTCTAGTGAAATATGGACTGAACTGGCAGACCACGACATGAAGTTATGTATAAGATCATGTGGGATAAACCTCTATGGCAACCTCTAAGATAGCTCGACAGGACAATAAACACGTAATTCTCTGTGGCATCTTCGTGATGTGTTTTGTAAGGTCTTTATGGCGTATTTTGATGAAGCTTGTGTGGCTTATTCTATGATATTTATGTTATGTATTCTATAATGCGCTAGTGGCGAAGTCTAGTCGAACACTTCAGTATCGTGATCTCATTAAACTTCGAGACTTATTTGCTAACTGATGTGATGATAGAGAATTGGTAAGTTTAATGATACATCTGCTTGGTTAGTCTTATAGCAAATTTTGAATATGATTTAAGTAAACTTCTGAACTGCCATATTAGTCTATCAGTATAGGAAATTGACATCTTTTTAGTTATGAAAGTTTTAAGTGTTTACTGGACTTGAGTTTGACTACGCAATTTAAGAAAGTAATCTGAGTTATCTGGTAACTTCCAAATTTGAATGATTTCCACATCATGTATACAAGCCATTTGCAATCTAAATTATTTTTTTCAATTTGAGCTTTCTCACGTTTTGTAGCATAGTTGTCTGGAATTCTCTTAAATGATTTAGAGCATTTCATTATCTGTATAAGTCATGATTTTTGGGTTGACCTAAGATACGATCTAATTGGTTTTCTTATTGTTACCAGAATTAGTATGAGAATACGCCAAATGAAATATCAATTAGTAAAACTATCCGCAAAAAATAATATATGTGAAAACACCACCTTGGTAAAGTAAGTCTCTATCTGAGTGAGAATCCGTCGAAGGAGGTCGTATTTAGACATTCTTCTGATGAATATATTTGTTTTCCAATTAAGGAAATAAGGTCTATATTGAGTGTTAGAGTCTAGATTTAGTTTAAAGAATGACCTGTGAATATATTGATCAATTACAGAAATTTATGAATATGTATACATCGTTATGGGAAAGTACCAGCCAAAGATAGAGATGAAACCCAAAGCCTTCAAGATGATGAATTCAACTATAAATGCTTCAAAATTAAAGCTTATTAAGTTCGTTTGAACTTGCAGGTGTTTGTTTATGTTTCATGTTCCACTGTAAGAGTAGGTACGCCATGAGGGACCAAGCCAGGAATGCGCCAGTATAGTAGCAAGTTGGGATATTATGCATACAGAGGACATATTAGGAATATGACGTATAGTTCTTTATGCCACTTAGATTTTTCCTGTAACAAACTTTTAAGTTGTAATGTCTTATATTACTTTTAAAGGTCTGATGTATTTTTATAGATTTTCTTCATCAATTTTTGTTTTGAATAAACTAAATAAGATAATGAAAACTATGTTTAAAAAGAGTTATACTTCAATTTTTTTAAAATTTTCCTTAGTGTTCTTGGGTGGTAATATCTGATATCTGGACTCGGAGAATCGGGTCGAGTAGAAGGTGTTACATTCTATGCATTTGAACGATGAATAAATAAAGTTAATATAACATTTCACTATTATGTATTTTTGTGTTTTTTTCTTTCATGTTTTTCTTTCATAGAGAAATTCTGACAAGAAAATATTAGCTCATTAATTGTCTAAGTTTAGACATATGATATGTGGCACTGTAAGAACGTTCACATTGCGAGAAAGACAACTTACTTCAGTAGATAACCTAAACGGGCCTGTAATCTCGTAAAATAATCAGAGTGAGCATTTGATTCAAATACTTAGAAGGATTATTATGTCGTCTACAACTCCTATTGGGGAGATAGCTAGTCTTGGCTATCGAAGTAGTTGACTCCACGGGTAGAGACATAGATGTTGTCATTAGAAGAATGATACATTAAACTGGACCCAATTTGAATTAAATCTGAATCCATTTGTGAATTAAGTCACTTGTGACGTTCATGGTGTGATTTACCTAAATCCTGAGTCAGTCACTGACCATGCGTATGTAACTCATGTGCTCTGATATAAGTGAAGACTTATACTCTAAAGATGATTGAGCCCATAGTCGATATGTTGGATACATGACTTGTGTGTGGCATGACTTTACTAGAAATAATGGAATTCATAGCTCGATTAAAGAGTTAATGATATCCTTTCATTGACATTGTGTGGATTATAAAAAGTATACAATAAAGAGTTTTCAATCATGATACTTCTTGTGGATTGACTCCATGATTAAGTAAATTGTGAATTATTAGAACAATGCTTCTGAACATAATTGCAATTACTCAAGCCTAATTGTATATGTCTGGTTGGCCCCTCTTTTAACTCAACAAAAGCTAAACAGGACTGTATTTGAATCAAAAAAAAATCTATGTCTTTAGAAATAATTTAATTGAGTCGATTTATTCGATGAAAAATTAAATTAGGTAGTCGTGAGAACTGTTTAACTAGAAAATTTTATTAAACAATTTTCTTGAAAATTTAATTTGGAAAATCTTAGTGATTTTTGGGAAATTTAATTTTGGTCAAGTAAAATTTAATTAATTAAAATAAATATGATATTTTTCAAAATTAATTTTTAAATCAGACAATTGGCCCAATAGGTAATTGAACTTGAAAATTGGATTTGAGATAAAAAAATTGGGCCCGTGAACCAAAAAACTAGTTGAATTGGGCCTGATATGTGTAACCGAGCCAATGATCCAACCGATGCCTGCACCGAATCAATTGGGCCATCACTGGCTCGAACCTAATCGACTTGGGGTGCCATAAGTGTGCCGCACCTACAATGGCACCATCGAACACGACAGTGTCGGCGGCTGCGACGGTGGCATTCCGGTGGCCAATGGGTGGTCTTTTCGTAGTGGAGGAATCACACTCCTATTAGGACTCAATCGAATAATTTGATTTTAGATTAATTATTCAAAAAATAATATTATTTTAATAGATTTAATATTAAATTTAATTTAATAATTATCTTGATAGTATTTTATTAATTTAATATTAAAGTAATTATCTTAATATTAAATTTAATCTAATATTTATCGTTATAAGTATTATACTAATTTAATATTAAAGTGATTAAGTTTAATCATAGTTGAACTCTCTAAACTCTCATTATATAAAGAGATCCATGTGTCATTATTTAACACACACTTGAATTTAAGAGAAAGTTGTAGAGAGAAAATTCTCCGAAGAAATTATTTCAAAAAATTTCTAGAGATTTTTTTCATATTTACAACTTGATCTTAAAGTTTAGAGAAATTGCAAAATTTCCCTACTAGAAATTTTTGTGAAATTTTTTTATTCGAAGCGAGCCTACACTCGGCAGACATGAGCTTAAGGATAGCAAAGAAGACTACTCGATCGAAGCATTCATCCTAGACAAATAAAAAAGGTACAATCTTGATTAAGTGTTTATTACTTTAAATAACACAACCAAGTTCTAGTTTTGGAAAAATTTTGAAACTTTGATTTTTTCTTAAACTTATTTTCTGCTGCATTTTTCAAACTCGATTTTCCAACAGTATAAAGGTTTATTAAAGTTTGACCCATCAATTTTGTCTATTAATTATTTAATTTAGGTACAATGACTAAATTGTAAAACTCTTATCGTTGTAAGTTTCTAATTGGACAAAGACCTAAGGACTTAAATGAAAATTAACCAAAGGTCCAAAATGGTTATTAAACCATTTATTATTATAGGTTCTTGGATGATGATGTCATGTTATTAACTTAAACTAATAATTAAATTAATAAAATTAAAGCATGATTAAATTAAACTAAGTTAGATTAATTAGTTGTTAATTATGTTATATATATAAAGTTAGTGGAGAAAATGTTGTCATCTTCCTCACTATACCATTATCGTCCAAATTGAAAGAAAAGCAAAAGGGGGAAAAGCTTCAAACTTTTTAACATATTTGACCATTAAATTGACCAATGGTTGAGTCAAATCGGAGATAATTGAGGAAAAGCCAAAATTATCGAATAGTCCTTGGAGATTCAACTTGTTTGTTGTTTTGACCAGGTAAGGTCATATGTTATGAAGGTGTTTAAGTTGTTATGTACTTGATTTGTGTATATGTTCTTGATTTTGAGTTAATTGTGGTAAATTGGTATAAAGGTGAGAGTTGGACTAAATTGTAAAGAAATGTATATATGTGTTAAACATTCCAAGTGAACTTAATAAAGGTTAGGATGCAATTGACATGTTAATAGGTCTTGTGCACACTTGTATTGATTGATTACCGAGATCCAACATTTTTTGTGGACTAGAAGATACATGTGACACAGGTTTAGCCTGCACTGGTAACCTGATGTCGTTTTAAAGGTCTAACTTAGACGAGTAACCTAACATGTATATATTTAGCTTGGACAAGCAATCAGATGTATCGTTATAAAGGTTTAGCCTAGACTGGTAACCTGACACAAATATATATTCAACTCAGATGAGCAATTGTTGTATTAAAGATACATGTGACACTTATTTAGCCAGGACTGGAAACTTGTTGTGGTTTTAAAGGTTTAGCCCGGATAGGTAACTTGACATGTATATATTCAACTTAGACAAGTAATAAAATATGTTGTTATAAAGGTTTAGCCTGAATTGGTAACCTGACACAAATATATATATTCAACTCGGACGAGCAATTAGTGTATCAAAGATATATGTAACTCAAGTTTAGCTTAGACTTGTAACCTAATGCCATTTTAAACCTTTAGTCCAGACGAGTAACCTAACATGTATATATTCGGCTTAGACAAGCAATCAGATGTGTCATTATAAAAGTTAAGCTTGGACTGCTAACCTGACACAAATATATATATTCAGCTCAGACGAGAAATCATTGTATCGGAGATGCCTATGTATCCAAGTCTATTTACTAGAGTTCATTGGACTAAGTGGTTAATGTAAAATGAAAATTGAAATGAAATTATATGATTTTTATGTTTAAATGGATAAATGTTGAATTGAACATGATCATGGTATTGGAATGTTGATTTTAAAATGAATTGGATTAATATGTGCTTAAGATATCATATGGTTTGATTATATGTTAAACTCACCTTGTTGATGTTATGTTTTGCGATGTCTAGCTAATTATGCCAAATTATGGTAGCATATTATTTTTGATGATATGATAAGGTAAGTTTTTGTTTAATACTGATAATCTTACTAAGTATCGTATATGCTTACCCCGTTTGTTTTCCCCTTTCTCTTATTGATCATCACCTAAAGTTTGATGTTAAAGGATAAGTAAAGTTTGATGTTTGGATGATTTAGTTGCTATGCCCTAAAGACATTAAAATGTTTAAGTTTAATTGATGTTTAGGTAATGAATGGCTTGTTGAAAAGTTGAATGTGTATTAAGCTTATTTGATATGATTTTTATGTGTTTTGAATCAGGTGAAGTAAATGTTTTGTGCATAAATTGGCATATTTGGTGGAAAGCTTGAATTAGGTACCGAAAGGCTCAACTTTTACCAAAAAATAGAGTCCACGTCCCGACGACCAACTTTCCTTCTCGCTATGTCAGTTGATACTAAGTGATGTCGCGATGTTGAGTGGCCTGACGTCGTAACGTAACAAACAGTTTGGTGATGTCATGACATCGGGCCTGAAATTTTGACACTTTGCAATTTGGTCTTATTTTGCGCTCAGGTCAACAAAAGAGCTTTCATAAGCTCGATTAAGACTCAGTTTTGATTGTTTAACCATAAATGAATATGTTTGGCATTGAATTGACTATAGTTACTCCAGTAGCGAGTGGAACATCTTGTAGCTTGGACTCGACGATCGGGTCAGGCATGGGGTGTTACAAGTTCCATATGAACTTACTTGTTCAAAATGTGAGATGAATGTATACTTCAGGGACTAATCCCTAATTTTAGCTTTTCCCCTATTAGCTTTACTTTGATAAAAAACTTGATCTATACAATTGTTTTATATAACCAATCAATACCAAAAATATTCACATTATGCCATGATATGTATGATTCCTATATAATTCTATTTTACGATTCCCCTCATATTTTATTTTTATTCAATTTAGCCCTTAAACTTGATATAAGCATAACTTTCAATTCCTAGCTTCAATTAAAACCACATATAATTTTTTCTCATTAGGAACCTTATAATTTCTATTTCTAACATAATTTCATGAAAATTTTTGCATTTATTCAATTTGGTCCCTAATGTAACAAAGTTAACAAACAAGTTAAATTAACTTTACAATCTAGTCCTTTTCACAATCTAAGCTTAAAATCTATCAATTTCAAGCCTAATTCTTCAACAAATCAGCAATGATAACATTCTAAAACTTTAATAGTTTATCAAATTGGTACATGGGCTAGATAAATCAAGTTCCCATAACTTTAGCTAGTTCTTGTCCTCAAATCTATAAAAATTACAATAAAATGACAATTTCCATACCTAATTGATAGCCAAAATTTTCAAGGGTTTAAAAGCTTTCTTTCCCTATTTTTCTTCTTCTTTGGACAATAATTGTGGAATGAGAAAGATGATAACATCTTTCCTCCACTAACTTTATATGCATAAGCTAATTAGGGACTAATTAATCTAACTTAATTTGGTTTAATTATTACTTTAACTTAATGAAATGGAATCATCATCCACTAACTCCAACTTTAAAATGGTTTAATTACCATTTTGGATCTTTGACTAATTGCTATTTAAGTCCTCAAGCCTTTTGTTAATTAAAACTCTATAGCGATTGAACTTTACTATTTAGTCCTTGAGCCTTAATTAACTATTAATTTGGCAAGAAATTACTCGACCAATCTTCAATATATTTTATATTATCCTTTTAAATATTCATATTTAATATTTATGGACTCGGTTTACAAAAATGGGATTCCTAAACCATATTTTTTAGTAATACTAAATGTTGGGTCATTATAGTTAAAGTGTAATTTGTATTAAATCAGTGGCACGTATACTAAGTCCCGATGATATAAAGATTGTAATGTGAATAGAATGTTTTGGTTTCTATTTAAAAATTTGTTTAGCAAAAAATTATGCCATTCCAATTTCAATGTGTTTTTGCCACGTTTTTTTTCCCCAAATGAGTTTAAATATTTGTTTGTAATGCTTTGATTCATGTTGAAATGATATTGAGGTGTTTGGCCATGTTTTAGAGTACTTTTTAGTCACTTTTTGGCTCCAAGGGCCATGGTTTTGGCACTTAGGCTCAGGGGTATCGACACAAGTGAGGTAGAATGCCTCAATGAGTTGTTTGAAACACTTGTATTGGTATATCTAGGCACTTTTACTGCAAAAAGTACCCCAAACTCAAGCAACTACAATGCTTTGAGTCGTTCTAACTTTTTGAAGTCTATTTGGGTCCCTAGCACCTCTGACCACCCCTGTGCATCTTCAAAATGATTTTAAATTGCCTCTAAAGGATTTTAATTGTCCCAAACTTGAGTTAATGATTTTATAAAAAAAATTTAAAATTTCAAATTTAGTAAAACTCTTATTTTTCTCAACTAGAAAGACCCTGAATTAAGTCAATAAGCCTCAATCATTTGGTTTATGATTTAAATGGGTCATAATATGTATTCAATAACTCAAAATGATTTCAAAATTGTATTTTAGAGAATTTTTTTAAAGAAAATATATCATTAAAATAATGACTAAAATAATTGTATTTTATTCAATAACGCCAAGGTGATCCACTTTATCCATATCTCTTTTTGTTGTGTCAAAATGTTGTATCATTAAAATAATGCTACGAGCTGAACGGAATAGAGAGTTGGAGGGAATTGGTTCCACATTTACCCTTCCACCCGGTTCAGTCACAATAGTACCCTTTGTTTGAGATGGACCTTGTCCTCAAGGTTCCTATCAAGAAAACTCTTCAAAAGATGGTCTTTGTCTTCCCAGGTTGCAGCCTCACTTGGGAAACCCTCCCAATGAATTAGAGTTTGGTCAATAAGATGGCCAGCTTTTCAACCACTTGTTTATTCAAGACAGCTGCAGGGTGCAAATTTAATAAGTTGGTCGAGTCCATGAGATTGAGTGGTGTGACTTGTTGCTCGAGAATGCCCATGCATTTTTGAAGAAAGGAAACATGGAAGACCGAGCGAATCTTGGTAGTATCAGGCAATTCCAATTTGTATGCTATTGTACCCACCCCACTGATGACTATGAAGGGTCCAAAGAAACGTCGGTCGAGCTTATGATGACATTGTAGGCAAACAATGTTTTGACGAAAAGGTTGGAGTTTAACATAAACCCAATCGCCCTCTTGAAAAACCAAGTCACGAAGGTGTTTATCCGTAAAATTTTTATTTTGAGCTTGTTCCTTTAAGAGATTTTGTTTAAATAGAGTGAGGACGGTGTCACTATCTAACATATATTCCTCCACCAAGGTCGTACCAGTAGTGCCTTTTATGTATCGAGTAATTGTCGGTGATAGTTGCCCATAGAAAACCTCAAATGGTGTCATTTTAGCAACTGTCTGGTAAGCAGTGTTGTATTAGAACTCAGCCTATGGTAGCATCACAACCCAAGTATGTGAGGTATCGGCAATGAAGCATTCGAGATACATTTTGAGGTATTCGTTAAGAGCCTCCATTTTTCCATACGTTTGTGGGTGATATGGTGTACTAATTGTCAGTTCCGTGCCTTGCAATCGGTGAAGATGCTGCCAAAATTCTCGCATGAAGCGAGGATCCCTATCAGTGAAAATGGTGCTGGGAATTCTATGGAGACGAATGAATTCAGAAACAAATGTGGACGCCACTATTTCACTCAAAAAGTTACTTAGGAGAGCAATGAAGTGATCATACTTTGACAAACGACCGACTACTACCATTATAACATATTTACCCTACTGTTGGTGTTTAAGGGCAACAGCAAGCTGGTTTACTCTTGCTTGGATAGCAAGTGTCGAGCCTTGCAGAAGAAGCAATTTAAGAAGAAAGAAAATTTGCAATGGAAAAGAAAGAGAGAATTTGAATGAAAAAGAGCTGAATTTTACATTAACATTTCAAATGGCATAAAGCCATTACAGATAAGAGTTAACAATCTCAAAAACAAACAAGTTACTACCTAAACTTATACCTAACACCACTAGTTTACCTAGTAACTTGATAAACTTGCTTGAGTATCATAACAAGCTACCCAAACTTGTCATTCATCACCTAATTACATCAAAATGCAGCTACCAACTAATTTTGATTCAAACTAAAATAAAAAAACATCCATTAAAGAAACTAAATCAAACAAAGGCTTTAGTTTGCTGTTTGAAGTACGTTTCCTGCATGGCCACCTTTGCATGGGAAGCTGGTTGCATGAGGACTATCTTTTAACACTCCTTCTTAGTTTCCATGCTGATAACACCTAGTTCGTTCTTTAATTTTACAAATCTAGACACGTTAAGTGCCTTAGTAAAGATGTCTGCAATTTGCTCCTCCGAATTGCAATGAACCAGCTCGATTTCATGAGCTTGCTCCATCTCCCTTATAACATGTAGTTTGATATTGAAGTGCTTTGTTCTGCCATGGAAGACATGATTCTTTGCAATTGCAATAGCAAATTTGTTGTCACAGTAAATCTCTGTTGCCTTTTCTTGGTTTTGGTTTAAATCAGCTAGGATTTTTCTAAGCCATATGGCTTGGTTCACAGCAGATGCAGCAGCAACATATTTAGCTTCTGCTGTTGATTGTGCAACTAAATTCTACTTCTTAGAACTCCAGCAAAACATGCCTGAGACAATTCTAAATGCATATCCAGATGTGCTCCTCATGTCATCACATGATCCAGCCCAGTCACTATCAACATAGCCTATTAGCTTCATGTTTTCAGCCCTTTTGAACAACACACCATGATGAATAGTGCCTTTGATGTATCTCAGCACTCTTTTAGCTGCTTGAAAGTGTTGATCATTGCAGCAATTCATGAATCTGGATAGCACACTAATAGCAAACATGATATCGGGTCTTGTTGCAGTCAAGTACAACAGACTGCCAATGAGACTCTTGTACATTGTCTCGCAAATTGGTTCACCACTCCCTTGCGTCGATATCTTCATTCCAATAGCCATTGGTGTGCTTGTTGGCTTGCAGTTCTTCATAGAGAACTTACCCAGAATCTTCATAGTAAAGGAACTCTGACTGAGAAAGATTTCTTTTGCTGTTTGCTTCACCTCTATTCCAAGGAAGTAGTTCATTCTGCCTAGATCAGACATTTCAAACATCTCTATCATTTTTCTTTTGAAGTCCTGTAGCATTCTTTTATCTCCTCCTGTCACCAATAAATCATCAACATAGAGTGATAAAATGAGCTGAGTTTCAGCTTGATCTTTCTTTACATACAATGTTGGTTCACTGGCACTTCTCTCGAATTCCAAACTGATTAGATAGGAGTCAATTTGAGCATACCAGACTCGAGGTGCCTGCTTCAGGCCATACAAGGCCTTTTTCAGCCTATACACCATGTGTTCTTTGCCAGTGACCACAAATCCTCGAGGCTGCTCAATGTAGATCTCTTCTTCTAGGAAGCCATTGAGAAATGCAGACTTCACATCAAGCTGATAGATTGTCCACTAATTTTGACCAGCCAGGGCAACTATCATTCTGACTGTATCAAGCCTAGCTACTGGTGCAAATGTCTCCAATTAGTCTAGGCCATATTTCTAGCTGAAACCTTTCACAACAAGCCTGGCTTTTAACTTGTTTAGACTGCCATCAGCATTTTGCTTTGCTCGATAGACCCATTTCACTCCAATGGTCTTCTTTCCAGTAGGCTTATTAACCAATTCCCATGTCTGATTCTTCTGGATCATGTTGATTTCATCAACCATAGCCTATTTCCAACCTTCATCTACCTCAGCCTCTTCAAAACTAATAGGTTCAGCTATTGCAATCTATGCTCTTTCATAGATATCATCCAGGGACCTTGTGCCTCTTATAGGCATATCATCAATGTCCATTTCAGGGCTAAGCTGATCGAGTTCAGCTTGGTCAGGGACCAGGTCTTCTGAAACAGTTTCTGGTTCACTCTTTTCCCAGTTCCAGCATGCCTTTTCATCAAAGATAACATCTCTTCTTACTTGGACTTTACTTGTGAGAGGATCCAGGATCCTGTAGCCCTTCTTGACTGAGCTATAGCCTACTAGGATGCCAGGCTGAGCTCTCTTTCACAACTTATCTCTCTTTACTGCTGGTATTTGTGCATAGCACAGGCAACCAAACACCTTTAAATGTGCCAAGGAAGGCTTGAATCCAAACCAAGCCTCGAAAGGTGTCTTGGAAGCAAGGGCTTTAGTAGGAAGCCTATTCTAAAGGTAGACAGCAGTGTTTACTGCCTCAGCCCACATGGTCTTGGGCAGTTTCTTCTGAAACAACAGGCATCTGGCCATATCCATCAGACTTCTATTCTTCCTTTCAGATACCCCATTCTGCTGAGGTGTGTACACATTTGTTAGCTGGTGTTTGATGCCAACATCATTGCAAATAGCTTGACACTGAGTTGAGGTGTACTCAGTGCCATTGTCTGACCTTATCGATTTCAGCTTGTAGCATGTTTCTGTCTCAGCAGCAATTTTAAACTTTACAAACACCTGAGCTACCTCAGACTTGTGTTTCAAGAAGAAAATCCAGCAAAACCTTGTAAAATCATCAATGAAGAGAATGAAATACTTGTTTTTGCTGAGTGATTCAGTTTTCATAGGTCCACATACATCAGAGTGCACCAGCTGCAATCTTTCAGTGGCTCTCCACGCTGAGTTTGTAGGAAATGGTAGTCCTGCCTGTTTCCCCATCTGACAGACCTCACAGACATTATCATACTCCACTGAATTGGTAAAGTTCTCAGCCAAGCCCTCACTGGCCATTCGAGCCATTGATCTGAAGTTGGCATGCCCAAGCCTTTGATGCCAAAGCTTGGAATCATCAATAGAGGCTATGTATGCTGACTTTGAGTCATTTGGCCAATGAATCTCAAAGCATTTGTCAGTCATTGTGACTGTCATAAGGCTTGATCCACTTGGATCAGCAATTTGGCACTGCTTGTCCTTAAACACAACTGAATAGCCTTTCTCGAGCAGTTGAACTATGCTGAGAAGATTTCTGTCAATCTCAGGCACCAATAGCACATTCGAGATGACTTTGTTGCCTATAGGAGTGCATATCAGCACCTCTCCTCTTCTTTCAGCCCTTATGAATTGACCATTCCCAACCTTGACCTTGGTTTTACTACTTCTATCCAAGGTTTTAAACAAGGAGGCATCTGGTGACATGTGGTTAGTGCAACCACTGTCCAATAACCAGCCTTTAGAACATTTCTTCTCAGTAGCTAAGCAAGAAACAACAAACACCTACTCTTCCTGATCATTGCTATCTTCAGCCATACGAGCTTCAACCTTTGGCTGCTGAAATTGGTTCTACCTTGGCTTGTTTCTGTTTTTACAGACCCTTTCAACATGGCCCTTTTTCTTACAGTGTTGGCACACAGCATCTGGCCTAAACCAGCATCTATCTTCTGGATGTCCTGACCTCTTACAATATTTGCAGGGCTGATCAGTGCTCCTTGCAGCATCAGGCTTAGGCCTATTTTTCCAAGGTCTTTTGCCTCTATGAGCACTAGTGCTCGAGGCTTCTTTGGCCTTGGCTTGAAATGCACCTTCTTGGTGATCTTCAGCTCTGCTAGCTCTCCTTTGTTCCTGAGCATAGAAGGTGTTAATCAGCTCAGTTAAGGAGATGCTAGCTAGGTCTCTTGAGTCCTCTAAGGAGGATATCTTTGCCTCATATCTCTTAGGCAAAGTGGAGAGGACTTTCTCCACAATTCTTGCCTTATCAAAGTGCTCACCTAGGAGCCTTATGCTGTTAACCACTACCATTATTCTATCTGCATACTGCTTCACTGTTTCTTCTTCCCTCATCTTTAGATTCTTAAAATATCTCCTCAAATTCAACAGTTGTTGTTGCCTTGTTCTTTCTGTGCCTTGAAACTCCTCTTTAAGCTTGTCCCAGGCCTGTTTTGGAGTCTCACAAGCCATAATTCTGGTGAAGATGACATCTAACACATAGTTCTTGATGCAGGACATGGCTTTGTGCCTTTTGGTCCTCTCATCAGCATGTTGTCTGATCTGAGCTACTGTGGGATTAGCCCTCAGTGGTGCTGGCTCAGCATCTGTGTTGACAACCTCCTACAGATCAAAGGCCTGCAGGTAGGTCTTCATCTTTACCAACCATATGTGAAAGCCTTCTCCATTGAAGAGTGGTGGGGCTGCTGGTGAAAAACTTGAGGAAGCCATTCAGCTTTCTTGGTTTGATGCAACAGGTCCACTAAGAATGCAGCTCTCGATACCAATTGTTGGTGTTTAAGGGCAACAGAAAGCTGGTTTACTCTTGCTTGGATAGCAAGTGTCGAGCCTTGCAGAAGAAGCAATTTAAGAAGAAAGAAAATTTGCAATGGAAAAGAAAGAGAGAATTTGAATGAAAAAAAGCTGAATTTTTCATTAACATTTCAAAAGGCATAAAGCCATTACATATAAGAGTTAACAATCTCAAAAACAAACAAGTTACTACCTAAACTTATACCTAACACCACTAGTTTACCTAGTAACTTGATAAACTTGCTTGAGTATCATAACAAGCTACCTAAACTTGTCATTCATCACCTAATTACATCAAAATGCAGCTACCAACTAAGTTTGATTCAAACTAAAATAAAAAAAAACATCCATTAAAGAAACTAAATCAAACAAAGGCTTTAGTTTGCTGCTTGAAGTTCGTTTCCTGTATGGCCACATTTGCATGGGAAGCTGGTTGCATGGGAACTATCTTTTAACACCTACAATAGTGGCAACCCGGTGATGAAATCCATAGAAATGTCCTTAAAAACCAAGGGCGAAATAGGTAAGGTTTGAAGTAGGCTGGCAGGGTAGAGGAAGGAATACTTCATCTATTGGAAGACTTGAAAATCTGAGACAAATTGTTGAACGTCGTGATGCATTCCTTTCTAAAAGAAATTTGATGATAGTACGAGTGGTATCAGCATAACCACTGATGGGGAAAAGTGGAATTCTCGGAGAAGTTGCTAGCGGAGTATGGAATCAGAAGGAATAACTAGGCGACAGTGAAAGAGTAGAAGACCATCTTTATAAGTATACCTGAGAAGAGATTCGGGATGGGACTGTAAACGATTCTGTAAGGCATTCAGGATGAGATTGGTTAGCTACACATACCGTTGTCACCACTGTAAGCTTAGGGCAAGATATAGCAAATAGAGAGGCAGAGGGTATACGATAGAGAGCATCAGCGGCCTGGTTATGCTTGCCAAGTTGATATATTATTTCAAAATCATAACCCACTAACTTTCCAAACCATTTCTGTTGCTCAGGATTTTGAATCACTTGGTTGGTGATATTCTTTAAGGACTGTTGATTGATAATAATGGAGAAACGACGACCTAGCAGGTACTAATGCCACTTTGCTACAGCCTGAGTGATTGCGTACATCTCACGCCGGTAGGTGGATGTCGACTGTAAATGGGGACTTATTTTCTAACTAAAGAATGCAATGAGATGTTAATCTTGAGAGAGGACGACGCCAATACCCACCCTAGAGGCATCGGTTTCCAAAGTGAAGGGTTTGGAGAAATTTGACAGTTGTAATACTGGAGCCGATGCCAATAGTGTTTGTAAGTCTGAAAAGGCAATGCTCACTTGAGTAGACCAATGGAAAGAATGTTTCTTTAGCAGACCGGTTAATGGCCCGCCACCGTAGCATAATTGCGAATGAAGCGACAATAATACCCCGCAAGGCACAAGAAGCTGCAGACCTCTTTAATCGTCGTTGGTAGTGGCCAATGAGTGATAGCCTAAATTTTATCGGGGTCTACTGCAACTCCCTTGGTCAAGATGATATGCCCCAAATATCCAATCGACTCTTGACCAAAAACATATTTAAATTGCTTAGCGACCAGATGATAATCATGGAAGAGCTGTAAAACTTGCCAGATGCGTGTCACATGTGAGGCCCAAGTCACACTATATATGAGGATGTTGTCAAATAAAATGAGGACAAAAAGTCAGAGAAATGGCTGAAATACTTCGTTCATCATACCTTGAAAAGTTGAGGGGGCGTTGGTTAAGTCGAAAGGTATCACCGAAAATTCGTAGTAGCTGTCGTGAGTTCGGAAAGCCGTCTTGCACTCATCACTGATCTTGATTCGAATTTGATGGTATCCTGCCAACAAATCAAGTTTGGAAAAATAGTGAGCACCATGTAATTCATCAAAATAATTTATCAATGAAAGGAATTGAAAAATGATCACGAACTGTGACCGCGTTGAGTGTACAGTAGTCAACCCAGAATGACCAAGTGTCGTCTTTTTTTACAGGCTAGCAATATTGAAGACGAAAATAGACTATTGCTAGAGCGGATAATCCCTTTCTAGAGCATTTTAGCGACCAATTTCTCCATTTCACATTTCTGAAAATAGGGATATAGATATGGCCAAACCTGAATTGGGTCTTTCTATAGTAACAAAAGAATAGCATGATCGTGGGATTCGGATGGAGAGAGGCCATATGGTTTAGTAAAGACTTTTATAAAGGCAGACAATAGTTCTGTGATATCGGATAGATGCTGTGGACAAGAGTGTCAGGTTGAGCAGGCAATATTTCCAATCGATAATATTCAATGATGGCATGTGTGCTAGAAAGTCAGTGAAGATGGATATATTGAACTGGCTGAGCGAGTGGTCATCGTTCCCCTTGCCAACACACCTGGTGCCTTTTCTGTGTAAACTGAAAAAGAGAAGTGGCGTATCCGTAACGATAGTTCCGAGGGTAGCCAACCAAGCAATACACAAAACCATATCCCAGCTTTGTAATGATAGCACATAAAAGTCCACTGAGATTTCTTGACCTTGGATGATAAGCTGAACCTGATGGTTGATGCTTGTGCACACCAAACGTTCTCCCTTACTAACCAAAACAAAAAATTAGGCAATGGTCTCGACTGGTAGGCACAAGTAAATGGCGACGCAGGTTTACACAAAGTTATGAGTGGTACCGCCATCGAGGAGGATTTGAATCGATTTGTCGTGTACTTGTTCCATGAAGCAGAGATTCGTCATTGAACAACCTCTCCTCAAGGCATTGCAAGAAATGGCTGGCTCGGTGGGAACTTCTTGGAGTTAAAGGTGCTCTGCCATGGCCTTATCGGAAGAAGCAGCGGAATCTGGAGGTAAGCCAGTCACAGGAGAGGAACCACAATCATCATAAAAAAGAAGCAACTGCAGTTTTGATTTACACTTGTGATCCCAAGTATATTACTCATCGCAATGGTAATAAAAGCCATGGGAACGACGTTGTGCCGCCTCGGTAGGAGATAAGCGGTCAGAAAGAGTGGCAAGATTCTGTGATGCAGATGGAGTTATGGAAATTGTAGAAGGAGCAATGGTTCTTGGGTTGGGCAGAAGCAGCTTGCTGGTGCCTAAGGAAGGTTTAATGGACCATTTTTCCAGAGCAATCTGTTGCTCATGAAGTTAGGTTAGCCTAATAGCATCCTCCAGCTTAGTGGGTTTATAAATCAAAACAACGGTTTTGATATCGAATCTGAGGCCTGAGACAAAACAATGAACCAAAAATAGTGGTGGCAAATACATGGTCCTATTGATAATGGTTTCAAATCGAGCTTTTTAATCCTGCACGGTGGAGGTCTATTGAATTTTTTCCAGCTGTGCTTCCGACGAATCAAGATCCCATGACTGAAATCACTTGGTTAGGGCCACCGTGAAATGGGTCCAACCTGATAATTGGTTGTTCTGATACATCCAATCATACCATTCGGCTGCACCATCATCGAGATAGAAGAAGCAATTGTGAGACGATCTTATCCATGGATATTGTGGAAGGCGAAATATTGATCCGCTTGGAAGACCCATCGATCAAGATTCGTACCAAAAAAATAAACAAATTGAATCGGGGCAGGTTTATAGTTGCCAAGCGGTGTAAACCCGGATGGGTGTGTCGGAGAAAACTGACCAGGTTTCGAGGACTTCGAAGAAGGTGTTAGGGCAGTCGAGAGACAATTCAAAATATCTTGCAGCATCTATTAGTGTAAAGGAAAAGATTTAGTGAGACATTCAACATCCTTGCAAAGTAAGGATTGAGATTCTTGGACAGATTTGACAGTTTCGTCAAGAAGTTTAAGTCAAGTACCATCCGCCATCTGAGTCGATGGTCAATGAAAACACCAATGGAGTGTATTGTATTACCTACAGCAGGGTGAATATGACAAGAAATATTCAGGCAAATCTAAATAAAATTCTAGAAAAAAAGTGAGAAATGAGAAATGATTATAACTTCGACAAAATGCATAATTGATTCTCTATTCCTTCTGTCATATTATACCCTCTATTGGCTATTATTCCTTTGCTAAGCTGTACTATATAAAAAAGTGAATTTTCATGGGAACCTTCGCTAACATGCGTCCCTCCTTGGTGCTGGTTAAGCCTTGTCTTGGTTCACTAGTTAGGCATTTACCCTTCCATCCGGTTCACTCACAACAGTGATAAACAAGACAGAGACTAAACTATATCTAAGTTCATTTGGAAGTTCAAAGAAAAAACGATGGGTTGCTGGTATTTTGAGAGTCCACATATTTGATTCACCTAGTAAGTATTTGGGAATTTAATTGGGTCTTATGAATAGGAAGAATCGATTCTTTCAACTGATTTTCGATCTTATGTATGCGAAATTATCAAGGTGCAAATCCAAACTATTATCCTCCGCTGGTCGGTTAACCTTAATAAAGTAATCACTTGTAGTAATAGCCTTCTACCCTCTATCTCGTGTTCAAGAACTGAAGTCGACGCTTAATTCTTTTGATAGAATAGTTCATCCTTTTGGTGGGGGCATGATCCTCATAATCGAGGACTACACCTAAGTCGATGGGAGCAATTATGCAAATCTATGTAACTCAGTGGTCTCAAAATTTGCTAGTCTCCATATATAAATGATACGCTTCTTGCTAAATGAACATGGCGCATATTTAATATTTACTAACCCATAGGAGTTTATACAGCGAGTCCTTGCAAAATACTACATGAGGAAAAGCTTTTTGTAGGTAACGACCAAACCTACTACTCCTAAATGTGGAAGAGCATCCTGCGCGATGGGATATCTGCGCTCGAGGATTAGATATTCAAATCTAGAAGGGGACCAAGTGTCGATAGTTAATCACGATCTGTTACTACAACAGTATGCTAAACAGGTTTTTCCAGGTTTTTCAATTGCTAGTATAAGACCATAGGGTCAGTTATTATAGAACACTACTATAATCCGCGAACAGTTGCATGTATCTTGGGCATCGAAGATGTCTTCCAAAGGATTCTTAATTTTAAAGTCTAGAGATCACTTTGTTTGGAAATATAGTTATATTGGAACCTTCAATGTTAAGGAAATGTACAGTTTTTTACTTCACCAAAGCCAGTGACCTCAGTCTAACTTCGTTTTTCTGGTTAACTGGTGAGTCTTCTCGAAGAACAAACTCCCTTTAAAACTACTTATTTTTATTTAGAAAATCATCAATAAAAGCCTTCTGGTTAGGTCAAATATACTACGGAAGCTACCTGCTGTAGATAGCACTTGTCTTTGTGCCACATTGATCAAGAAACCTTAGACCATCTATTTCGCACATGCACGTTCACCCGTGTTGTTTGGTTTGGGTCGAACCCTTATTTACAAGTAGATAATACTATTGTTCCGCCCTTTAGGGAGATAGGTGAATGCCTTAAGGTGCCAACAAAATGAACCAGCAAAATATCATGAAGAAAAAAGTGATTACTGCCTAGCAGATATGGAAATACAAAAATCAGGTATGTTTTTTCTAAAGTGCAACCGAACCCTATCAAAGTTTTAAAGTGTCTGAACTATTATTAGTTATCGGTGACAACGACCTACTAACATTATGGTACTTATAAATATAGAAACCTAAGTAAATCAACTACTAGTGTAACGGGCCAAAGTGCAAAGCCCGTGACCATGGCACAAGATGCGCCCCATGGAGGTCTATCGATTAGATGGGGAATATTTAGCCTACGAGAACTGGCATGATTCCAAGAACTGTTAGAAAAGCCTATCAGATTGAAGCCTGGTTGGCCCGATAATGAAGATATGGTAACTTAAGCTATTTTTAGCAAGTAGGGGAATCATATCTTGTAGACTTGATATGATATGATGTAATCTTGTAAATCCCCAAAATTAAGGGATAGGTTAATGTCGTTTGTCGATATAATTTAATCTTGACCGTCGATTTTAGGGGAGCTCAACTATAAATAGAGAGCATTCTCTCACTTGTAATTCATTCCATTTTACTTGAATTCTTAAAAGTAATTGAATTCTGAGAGCATTTACTCAAACACCTTGTGTGCATTCTTTTCTATGGCTTTCTATTGTTCTTTGTGGCTTCTTTTGGCATAAGTTTGCTTCCGATATACAAATTGGTGCCTTGAAGGAGTTCTTAAGGAATCCTCACTTGAGTAAAGGCTAACGTAGGCGGGTTTGGACGAACAGATCACCTAAGGTTGCATGGATTACAAGACGAAAGATCTAGACTCATGACAAGTGGTATCCGAGCTATTGGTTCGAAGGAACTGCTGGGATATTGAAAGAAGTTATCAGTCAGAGTGTGCCAATGGAGACCCGTGGAAGGGCCAGAAAAGTGAGTCAATCGAGGGACTTGTTGTCAGCTTTGGAGGATCAAGTCATCACTCTCTAGGAGTCCATGGGCGACGTCAAGAATAGGATCGATGATGTCAATGATAGACTTAATGATGGGTTGCAAACAATGCAAGAGTAGCTCAAGGATTTTGTGTGGGATACTATCGGTTCCTCAGAGAATAAGCTTGCTGGGAAGGACAATACTCTCGAGGCTATGGTGACAACTTTGAAAGAGGAGATCAATAAGCTTAAGAGGGAGCTCAAGATTTTCAAAGCTGTCATAGGTAATGGAATGTTGGCTTCAAAGCCAAAGAAATAAGCAATGGATGTGCCCAAACTGAAAGCGTTTAAAGAGGCAAGGTCTGCAAGTGAAGTGGACAACTTTCTTTGGGCTATGGAGCAATACTTTCGTATGATGAGCATCGAGGATAATGCCACAAAGGTAAATATTGTTGCTATATATTTTACTGACGTTGTTTTGTTATAATGGCGTCTTAGGTCCACTGATGTGAGACGTCATGGTACTGAGATTGGGACTTGGGAGGAGTTTCGAAAGGAGTTCAAAGCATAGTTTTACCCCAAGTATGCTAAGGATGAAGCTTGAGCAAATTTGTGGTGGCTTACGCAACGAGGCACGATTAGGGAGTATGTGCGGGAGTTCAATGAACTCATGCTCCAGATTTCTGATTTGAGCGAGAATAAAGTATTTTTCTCCTTTATGGATGGGTTGAAACCATGGGCGAAGCAAGAATTGCAACGTCGAGGATTTCAGGAAGTTACCACTACCATGATGGTAGCAGAATCCTTAGTGGAACTTGTTCCGAGAATAGACAAGTTTGAATCTTCCATGCCCAACGGGAGGGGCAATGGTGGGTACCATGAGAAAGATGAAGAGGGACATAGCGATTATGGCAATGGTAGTAGAAGCGACAGTGGTAATGGAAAACCACAAAATGGGAAGTGGAGACCTAATAGCCCGAAAGAGAAGAGGGGAAAGTTAATATGCTACCTTTGTAAGGGACCGCATATGAAGAGGGACTACCCGAAGATATCTTCAGTTTCGACTATCAAGAGGAATGATGAGCCCGAAGAGGTAAAGCCTATTGAGAAAAAGACATCGATGTTCAATTCGATGGTGCTTATTCCTAAGAAAAGGAATGGTGGAGAAGAGTTGATGTTTGTAGGCATCAACATTGCAGGTCAAAAAAGGAGTTCTCTTGTCGATACGGGAGCATCAGACTTGTTCATATCGAAAAAGGCTACGGGAAAACTTGGTCTCTCGATTAAGAAATTGAATAGGAAGATCAAGATGGTAAATTCTAAGGAGGCCTCAACTGTGGGAGTAGTTCATAATGTGGAGCTACAAATCGGCGAATGGAAGGGCAAGGAAGAATTTGAGGTAATCCAATTAGATGATTACGATTATGTGCTTGGGTTAAACATCCTTGACAGGATTCAGGCAGCTCTGTATCCATGGGCCGATCAAATTCTTATTATCACCAGTTTGTTATAAAAAATTGTTGTGCTGGTGCATCGAGATATGAAGGTTGGGAAAAACGTGTTGTTGTCAATCCAACTAGTCGAGGATGTTTCGTATAGGAGGAACATTGACTCGATAGAACGGAATGCTACGAAAGCCCTTTGGAAGTGTTAGTGGCGTAAGAGATTGATATGAAACCTATTGATTCGACTGTGGAGCCGGCACATTTGGGAAAGGTGGGTTATGCATCGGGCTTCGAGGAAATAGGAACGAAGCAGAATCAGTCGGGACAAGTAAATACTGCGAGTAAGGTACATTGCGAACACTTTGATAGTGTTTTGATTTCTGACTTGTTGGCTTGGCAAGGTCGTAGGGTCTCTTTCAAAGTTCATAAGCAATGAAACCGAGGGATTGTGGGCAATACGAAGCCAAGGTGTGAGAATCGAGGCGATTCAAAAGGGAACAAGTCAAAATTGGGGAAAGTTAGAGCGAAGACTTCTTGACAACAAGATGTACCAACGAGTGTAACGGTCCAAGTTAAGAGGCGACAGAAGTCGAGACAAAGATTCCGAAATAAGGGACAAGCCGATTGCAAGACAAGTTGAGAGGAAACCAAGGCAACGAGAGAGTTTCAAGGTGAATCAAGTCAGTGTCATTCGAAAGTCACAATGAGGGCGTTGCGAGAATGGGTGGGGGAGAATGCCACAGGCCAAAGTGCAAAGTCTTTGACCATGGCACAAGATGCGACCCATAGAGGTTTATTGATTAGATGGGGAACATTTAGCCCACAAGAACTGGCTCGATTCAAAGAACTGTTGGAGAAGCTTGTTAGATTGAAGCCTGGTTGGTCCGATAATGAAAATATGGTAACTTAGGCTATTTTTAGCATGTAGGGGGATCATATCTTGTAGATTTGATATGATATGATATAATGTAATCTTGTAAATCTCCAAAATTAAGGGATAGGCTAATCTCGTCCATCGATGTAATTTAATCTTGACCGTCGGTTTTGGGGGAGCTCAGCGATAAATAGAGAGCCTCCCACTCACTTATAATTCATTCCATTGTACTTGAATTCTTAAGAGTAATAGAATTCTGAGAGCATTTACTCAAACACCTTGTGTGCATTCTTTTCTATGACTTTCTATTGTTCTTTGTGGCTTCTTTTGGCATAAGTTTGTTTCCGCTATACAAATTGGTGCCTTGGAGGAGTTCTTAAAGAATCCTCACTTGAGTAAAAGCTGACTTAGGCGGGTTTGGACGAACAGATTGCCTAAATCCGCACGGATCACGAGACGAAAGATCTAGCCCCGTGACACTAGTACGTTTCTAATGTCATTTACACTTTTGTGCTAAATACCCACGAGCATGCTAGGAACAGCTGTAATATCGAGCTTTGTTTAATAGTCAACCATGGAATAGGATTGTATGCAGGTGCCATTGGACTCATAGGGCTAGAACACTCATCCCCTCTCATTACAGGAGTTCGTCTTCAAATGGATTCCAAGTTCCATAGCAGACTAGTTCTTCTCCGACACCACCTGTGTAAATTAAATTCTATCCAAATTACCCAAGGAACTATCATCACAAATGACAAAAAAATGGGTTCCATCATTTCTAGGCAAGGCGGTGTTCATTGGAAGTTAGAACCCTTATGGGAAGACATTTGTATTCTTGTAAAGCAGATTCCCCTATCGACATAAAGAGGCACCATCAGATGGATTTCCTCATTTGGAGAGTGGCAATGCAAACATTGGCAACCGGTTCCGATATCCCTTGGCACTGTCCGATTTGCTGCTTCTTTTGTCCTTGTACCAAACAAAAAATTATATGGTGTCGACTACAATAGTAATTTTAATAGTAGGAATTAAAATTGATAAATGTTATTGATGAATACGTTCCAGACCAAAGGCTTTGTAAAACTTTGAAGTTGTGGACCCTCTTAGACCAAGGTTTATCTTCTTGTTTCAGATTGCTTTAATCGGTTAGTTTATCTTGTCTTGAATTTAAGCCTTTGCCATTATATCTTGAATTCAAGATAATTAACCAATTACGTGGGATAGCATACCTAATAAAAAAAATTATTTTACATTATATTTGGTTCAAAAAACAAAAACAAAAATCAAAATGTGGGTACAAATAAAAATAGACAAAAATGTAAGTAAATAGGTATTCTACTAAATAATCAAAGCTTTACACTTTTTACTGGAAAAAGAAAATGCCGCCATAAGATTTTTGAAAGGGACACCTGATACTTGTAGAAGACTTGAAGATTGGAGGGATGCATTCGTTTAAGTAATGAGCGCATATTGTTCCGATGGAAATATATATATATTGATGATATTGTTTGGAAATATAATGTTTTGTTTAGAGTGTCAACTTTGCTGACTATGAAAAGAAAAGAAAAGCAATTATTACCAAAGTAGAAAACAACCAATGGAAGACTCCTAACTCAAGAATAAGTTGGCACTTAGCATTAATCTCCTAACAGTTGGATTTTGAACAAAATGTTTAAAGACAAAGTAGCATTAGGAAATGGAAGACCAAGATGCAATCTTGCATCTTGGTTGATGCCATTCTATATTCTTGATCTAAGCTCTGACAAGTACAGTGCATGTGCTTTGATGCTGTGAGAATCCTTAGTCTGTGCAATAACAGACATATATCTTTTATCTAATCATGCATTTCTCCAAGGGCTTTGATTGTACAATTTCAACCATTCCATTTCTTAGATAAGTGAGAAGACATAAATGGTTACATTTGGGGTGCACATACAAACACAGATGAAGAATACCTCTATTCATCAGATCTCTCCATATCACAACCTGGGTCATCGAAAAATTCTCGGTCGGTGAAGAAATGCCCATCCTCTGGAGGCTTATAGTCTTGTCCTCTCCATACCACAATCTGCTCCTTTTCAAATGTCACAAGGATACAGGGAACCAGGTCCTATATGAAAATTAAAGTTAGCTGATTAAATTCAATATTGAAAGGCATAACAATTGCACAAGACAGTAGAGGTCCTTTTTATTTTGGTATTCATCATGTCAATTTTACGGTCCATATTTGGGGTACGTGGCTGCCCCTCCCAACAGTGTGTCCAAGGTTCGAACCTGAGTCCTCCCTTTGGGAGTGCAATGTGCCTTACTATTGCACCCAACCACTTTTTGGTAGTAGAGGTCCTTTTTGATGATGAAGAAAAAACACTATCTCATATTCGCCAATTTCCAGTTCCTACTATGATAAGCCTCTTTATCATGCACAATAGCATTGGCATTGAAGCAGTATGAACTCCATGCTGTTTTCCATAATAAGATGCTAATTTGAGAATGCAAGGAACCAAGTGCAAACTAACTAGCAGCAAGTTTATCTCTCTCCACACACAAGAAAGCTCACAAAGCTATAGAAAATGCAGATATGTAAGACTGAAAGTTCAATTGATCTTGAAAGTAACGGGGAAGAAAACATGTATATGTTATTAAAAGGATCAGATAAGAAATATAATATTTACCCTGAGTTTGCAGCCTATTTTCTTGTAATCACTTCTTTCAAATCCCATGCAGTCTATACGCACCAGCTCACTGACAACAAAAGCATCTCTCACCATGGGTACTAGACTACCATAATATCCATTCTTGGCTGCAAATTTTATTTGCAATAAGTAATCACATAAAAGCATGCATTATGGCAGAAGCCAACAGGAAGAAACAAAGGGTACCAAGTTTTGTTAGAGCAGGAACAGCCAGCCCTCTCTTTCTCATTTCTTTTGTTTCCTCAATACTTAGACCATCAATAGTAGTTTTAATCAACCTAGGATAAACAGGTTCCTGAGGTTTCCACAACATTAAAGGAATTACAGGCCTTTTCTTGCGATTATAATTCCGGCCTCTGTACAATATAAGTGTACCACCATGCCTCTGGATGATCTTTCCAAATGTTTTATCCTGCAATAGTTATTCAAACTCCACGATGAGAGTAAATATCTGATAGTTATCTGCATAGATAATACTTCAATTCATGATATATGAAAATCAAGTACATAATATTATCGATCAATAGTCAACACAAAACACATGCATGAGACACAGGAGACCATAGAATGGAAACGGATCACATTGGAAAACTTAAAGATACTATATAGAAAAGGAAATCCTTTCCCTTAAAACTGCTTGCAGTAAACCAAATACCTCAAGCTGCTTGCAAACATTCTTCATGTCAACAGTGGGTACCCCGAGACACTTAATCCTCACTGCTTCAGCAAATTTCCAATGATTATGAATATCATTCAGCATGTTATGTGTTAAACCATCTCTCCCTACAGATGAAGACAACAGAAAACCATGCTATAAGATAACCTGTGAGATTAAGGATAGCAAACGCAATGAAAACATTGAAAATAAGTTTAAGGGGATCAATCCAATCACAAGCAAACCACTTAATAGGGAGCTTTGCCATGTATAAAATAGCATTTCTTCTCCAAGAGTTTCAATAGTACATAACAGTTTCCTACATGAGTTTTTAGACCTTTGAAAACTAATCTTCAGTGATCCATTATATAACAGGTCATAACAAATATATCTAAGATTTTCTGAATACCTTATTTGATCATATTTTTTTCTTCTAATTTTATAATCATGACATCAAAGTACATTATCAAGCTCAAGTAAACATCAAACAAAACCAACAAAAACGTAAACCCAAATAAAACACCTCAATTGATATTACAAACCAAAGACCCATACCCAAATACAAATTCCAAAAACCAAAAGAACAAAAAAAAAAAAAATCACTAAGCTACACTACCAGAATTATTGGGGGAAAAGTAAAAAAGAAGAAAATTTGAAACGTGTACACAATACCCAAATTTATTTGCCTTTTATTTCTATTTCTCTGACATTTTTCTACCAAAAACTTCCTCTCAGCCTCAGTAAGAGGCGCCCCCTGAATCCTGCCCCTCAATAGCTTCCTCTTTGCCTCTAAATTCGGATCCTCAGTACCCTCCAGCGACTTCACCTTCGGGTCCACAGCAGGGGCACAAACCCCAGTCCACTCACGGTCCAATCGACCTGGTCCGAAAGGGGAGTACTTTGGCTCTCTCAACCCGATGGGTCTCACCGTGGGGCTGCTCTCTGTGTAACTGAACCGGAAATCGAAGGGCAAATCGGAATATATCGGCTTTATCTGATCAAGGGACGATGGGGGTCGGTATTTGGGTTTCTGCTTTTTATGTGAGTTAGGATTGGACTTAGATTTCTGAGGATCTAAAGAAAGGGATGGTGGTGGTTGGAAGGAGTAATGGTCACGGAGTTTTGAGGTGGAAAGGTGGCGCGTGAGGAATCTGACGGTGATAAAGAGCGACGGTGGTTTTTGGCGGGAGAGACGAGTTAGGGTCATGAGAAAAGTTAGGGTTTAAGGCAGTTAGTTTCAAAGAAACGAGGGAGAAACAGAGAAGGGTTTAAGTGTTGTCAGTTCGGGGATTTCTAAATTTTCGTAGTTTTCGTATATTTGAATTTAGTACCATAAAGAATTAATTTTTCTTGGTCTAATTATGTTAAGTTATTAATAAATCTTAAAATCCAGGTAAACATTTAAATTAAAATAACATATTTAAACTAATTAATAAAAAATATATAAAGATTAAGAGCTCCTTTGGATGCCAAACGTACTACAGTGCGTTGAATATTTTCCCCTATATTGTCAATCTCATTTGACTTTGGAACCGGATGGACGGCCTTTGGATGTGTTGGCTTCAAAGACGATGAGGAGTTTCTATCCTTTGGATGACCTAAAAGTCGATTGGTGGTAAAAGCTCCAGTTAGGTGTAGCTGGGGTAGTAGACATTTTTAGATGACAATAATACTCATACTTTAATTTATTAATTTACCATTTTATCCTTAGATGTTAAACTAATTTATTTCCCAATCTTATTTGTTTTCAGATTTGGGAACAAGACAACAGATTTCTCCTTCCTTCTTCTGGTTTCTCCTTGTTCTTCTTGGTTTGTCCATCGTTTTCTTTGGTTTCTCCCTCTCTTTGCTTTGTTCTTGGTTGTGGGAGCTTAGGATCTTGTTTCTTCAATCAAACTAACAAGTTAGAGATATCTTGTGTTTTTTCCCTCTATTTTCTCATGCTCAATATTTACCCTTTTTCTCAATTAACAAGGAAGTCTACATTAATTAGTGCACTCTCGAGATAGTAATCAGTATAGTGATGCAAGGTATATTTATTCTTTAAACAGCTTTTTCCTCGAAGTTAAATTCTTTATTAAAAGTAAAAGGATGGATGTTTTACCTAATTGGAGGTAATGGCTTTGTGTGATTGTTTGCAACATTGACGGTTGGTTAAAAGTGTTGTTCTTCCTTGAGGTGAGATGGTTTTTTGTCACTCACCGTTATTATTGTTGTTATTGTTATTGCTTTTCTTTTGAGTAGTCCGATTCTAAATGATATCTTGACCTTATCCCATACTGTGACAACATTTTATCTTTTGATCTTTGGACCTATAATTTAGCATGCTTTACACTATTTAGTAATATTATTACTAACTATAATTTTAAGTCATACACAATGAAATTACCTAAACATCTAAACTCAAAAACATTATAACTTAAAGCTTGTAGGGCAGAAACCGAATTTCTAAGGCTTTTAACACTTGCTTAAGCAAAGAAAAAACATAAACAAATGCATGTAATTATTCCCGATAACGATCAAATTATACAATAGATTCAAAGTTAGAACAGAAAAAAAGTGAAAGGAACTCGAAAATAGTACCTCAAAGGAACTAGGATAGGAGTCAAATGGAGTCTCCCCTACTTCAATAGCATCAGTCCCCATTCAATTTATATATCCCTGACTATATATAAACAAAGAACACTAGTCAAGTAATTAAACAGATCAAAAACTGCAAACAAGCTATAAATGATAAAAATTGCAAACCAATCAATCTAGGAAGAAGGAGATTTAATTCATTGACCTGAAATCCAGCTGCCTTCTCAAAGGTAGTAATCTTAGGCACAAATCCAAAAGCTGAAAATACCTGCATTATGAAGTCCTTTAGAAAGATGAATGGAAAATAAATCAAGTAAAAGGACTCTAAAAAGTTATTACAACCTATAATTTCCACTAACAAATCTAGTTCATTGATATTTTGCTTTAGGTATAATTTCCACTAACATTCAAGAATCAGCACTTAGGGGCTAAACTTATTCCAAAAGCTATACATTCCAACAAACTCTTAGGACAAACATGATGATGTTCTAATAACCATAAGAAATTAGAAGAAAATGTGTTCATAGACCATAGTGTAGAAAACATTCACAAGAATTAACTGTAAAATGACAACAATAATCTACAACATGCATCTCATATGAAAATATTAACGTTTAGACGGGTAATTGATCAAAGCTTCATGATATCAGGTGAATGTCAATGCTTAAATGTTTAACTTAGGTACTTCTTTTCCTGTCATAAGTGGACTAAAATTGCTAAGTGAAGATGTGAGCTCAAGTAACTAGTAACTTACAAAGTAAACTTTACTCAAAAGGGGTTGCCAGCTCTCGAATTGCTCTCTCAATTCTTCTATAGAGAGACTCAATCCTTCAAGTGCCTTACCAAGCACTTTATCAGAAGTAATTTCTGAATCAATAACTGTGCTAAGAATTGGCTTCAACAACTTTAGTATCTCTTCTGCTCTCTGGTAAAACTTCTGAACTAGTTCTGAGTTAATGTTCTCAAAAGATGACAAATTTAAAAATGAGGAAATGTTACCGAGAAGTGTTTTTAACAAAGAAATCTCTATATGATCTGGGTAACAAAAAAAGCCAGAGAGATCACACATAAGAAAGAGTAGAAGGAGAAAAACTATAAGAATAATAATAAGCAAACAAAATATGCAAGTATCTTTGTCGTGAAACAACAGGGAGAAAACTTTGGGCCTAATTACTTTAGTTTAACAACATAATTCCTTTCTCAGCATTCAATTTAACCTAAAGAAAAATATCAATGAACTAGAGCTTGGTATGAGGAAATTATTTTAAAAGAAAGAGGAAAAAAACAAAACAAGAAAAAAAAAACGAACCTTGGTATGAGGCCAAAGTTGATCAGGAGACACATGCATTGTGCAACCTTCTTTACCCGATTCCCACTCCACAACATGGTGCTTGCTAAGACACCTGATCCAAAGCAAAACCAGAAACTCAACAATCTTACTGCCTCAATTTGAAGAAGCAACCGTAAATGGGAATGGGAAATGGGAGGAGGGGAATCGATGGAAGAGGGGAAATAGGAATGGGAAATGGGAGGAGGGCACGGTGGAAGAGGGGAATCGATGGAAGAGGGGAGATGGGAATGGGAAAATTGCATTGTATTTGTGTATTTTAAAAATAAAAAAAATATGTAATGTATTTTAAAAATAAAGAATATATGTAGTGTATTTTAAAAATAAAAAATATATGTAGTGTATTTTAAAATAAAAATATATGTAGTGTATTTTAAAAATAAAAATATATATGTAGTGTATTTTAAAATAAAAATATATGTAGTGTATTTTAAAATAAAAATATATGTAGTTTTTTTAAATAAAAAATATATGTAGTGTATTTTAAAATAAAGAATATATGTAGTGTATTTTAAAATAAAAATATATGTAGTGTATTTAAAAATAAAAAAAATATATGTAGTGTATTTTAAAATAAAAAATATATGTAGTGTATTTTAAAAATAAAAAATATATGCAGTGTATTTTAAAATAAAAATATATGGAGTGTATTTTAAAATAAAAAAATATATGTAGTGTATTTTAAAAATAAAAATATATGTAGTGTATTTTAAAAATAAAACATATATGTAGTGTATTTTAAAATATATATATATGTAGTGTATTTTAAAAATAAAAATATATGTAGTGTATTTTAAAATAAAAATATATGTAGTGTATTTTAAAAATAAAAAATATATGTAGTGTATTTTAAAAATAAAAAATAAATGTAGTGTATTTTAAAAATAAAAAATATATGTAGTGTATTTAAAAAATAAAAAAATATATGTAGTGTATTTTAAAAATAAAAATATGTATTTAGTGTGTAATAGGCCAATTTAGCCCGGGCTCATAAAAAATAATAAACCCAAAATAATAAAACAAAGTCCAAAACTATATCATTTGGCCCGATCGGGATGGCCCATTACTTGAAAAGGTTGAAGGTTTATCTACAAGCTTGATGCATATGGAAACGTAATCTTCAAGGATATGCAATCTTAGGTATGATATGTAATCTTGGATATGATATGCAATCTTAGATATGATATGTAATCTTAGATATGATATGCAATCTTAGAATATATGATTTTGTAATCTTAGAGATTTAATTTGTAGACACCTTTTAATCTTAGCCGTTGATGTAATTAATCTGTACCGTTGGATTTGGGGAGGCTCAACTATAAATAGATGCCTCTCCCTTCATTGTAAAGGACGGAAGTGAGGAGTAATAATAATTCTTAAGAGTATTTACTCAAATTTCTCTCTCTCTTGCATTCTTATTTTGTTGATTTGTGTATAATTTATTTATTGATTTGTATATTGTTGATTTCAAATCTCTTTTTCCCTTATTATTCATTTTCAAATTCATTATTTTCAAATTTGTTTACATTTTATTTGGCCTTATATTTTTTATTTTATACTCTTTGTTTTAAATTCATTGGTCTTTGATTATTGATGCTATTTAATCATCTATTTGTTATTTTAGTTTTATTATTATTAAATTAATTATTTTAATATTATTAATACTATTATGTGGCATAATTAATCTTGTATCATTATTATTATTTATTATTATTATTATTTCTATAGTCATGCATGCATCGTTTTTATGTAATATATATTGTTTTATATATAGTATCGTATGCTTATATATATTTTATACATATGTTTTATTTTATTTTACTTCCTAACTTTTATATACATATATATACTTTTATATTTAGTTTCAATTTTTTTTACTTTTGTATATATGTACATGTATGTATTTATATATTTTCTAATGAATATATATATATATATATATATATACACATGTCTATGTTTTTATTTGCTTAAATACAAACTTATATTTTCAACACATATGTTATAATATATATATATATGTATATTTATATATTTTCTTTATTTTCATAAATGCATTATATATATTTTGTTATAAATTCTATAGTCCAAAATTTTATATGTAAACCCATGTGTATGTCTTTTATTCTTTATAATTTCATGTATATATTTTGTACCTTTTTTCTCTTCATATTTTTTGTTTATTTCCTTCATTTGCTTATTGGTTTATGTTTTCATTTATATTTTGTTCATTTGATACTTTACATGTCATTGTTTTTATGTACATTAATTTCGTTTATTTCTATGTCATTGTTGTATTTATTATTGTATTTTACACTTAATGTAGCATTATATCATTTTTACTCGATTTTAAAATTTTCAAAATTGAGATAATACTCGTATTTAGGATTTTCAAGGAAATTGAGCCCTAACGTATTGGGTTCCAATTTTCTTCGTTAAATTTAACAATCGAGAATTGCTCATTAATCAAAAAATAAAATGAAAAGCTTGTTGTCAGGAATTTAATATGTTGTATCCTAACGTATTGGATGTGACGTATTGATTTCTCGAGACAAAGATTTAAAAAAAAATAATAATAACAAAGGAAATATTCCAAGTTTAGGATTTTGAGAAATTGTGCTCTAACGTATTGGGCCGCGATTTCTTTATAAATCTTAAACAAATGAATATTCTTTTAAATTTTATTACACGAGTATTTTGGACTAATTTATTTTTGAGGAATTAGAATGTCGTGCCCTAACGCATTGGGTGTGACATTTTCTTTCTCCGAAATGATAAGAGTCTTAATAAGTAACGTTTTTTAAGTTTTTAGTAAGGATCATATTTTTAAATTTTTGACATTAAGACACTAATTAATTAACTAGGTACCAATTTTGGGCGTTACGAGGGTGCTAATCCTTCCTCGTACGTAACCGACTCCCAGATCCATTTTTCTAAAACTCGTAGACCAAAGCTATTTTTAGGTGATCCAATCACACCTCAATAAAAGATTGGTGGCGACTCCCAATTTTTGTTTTTTAAAGTCGACAACTAATTTTTGTTTTTTTTCCAAAATAAAAGTTGATTTCGACATAGTGTATTTTAAAAATAAAAAATATATATGTAGTGTATTTTAAAAATAAAATATATGTAGTGTATTTTAAAAATAAAAAATATATGTAGTGTATTTTAAAAATAAAAAGTATATGTAGTGTATTTTAAAAATAAAAAGATATGTAGTGTATTTTAAAAATAAAAATATATGTAGTGCATTTTAAGAATAAAAATATATGTTGTATATTTTAAAATAAAAAATATATGTAGTGTATTTTAAAAATAAAAAATATATGTAGTGTATTCGGTTTATTCAAATTACTTGAAGCATGAAGATCCAATATTTTTCTTGAAAGATACTAATTTTGAACTTAAATCATGATAATAAAAAATTATGGGATTTGTGAAGCAAATCAGGGAATTATCGAACAACCCCAAATGTACAGAGAACTTGAACCAGTTGAATCAAATACTCTAGTGTATTTTAAAAATAAAAAATAAACACAACCAAATTTAAACGAAAAAAATTACAAAGAAGGGAATTTCAAGCCAAAAAAAGTACAATTCTTCCAGCTCTACCATAGATGACTAAAGTGAAAAGAAAACAATAGTTCAAGTAAAGCTTTAAAGATGAACAAAGAAAATAATAGTTCAAGTAAAGCTTTAAAGATGAACAAATCGATTGCATAATCTTCTTGCTTACAAAAAAAAAAAATAGCTTTTAAGTTTTTTCAATAACCCAACAAAAATAGTGAAATATTTAGTTGTTTAGAGCTCTTCAAAGATAAGGCAAACAAGAAAACCAAAACCCAACAAAAAAAACCAAAATGTCTTTATTCATTTTGAAAAGATAGTCATAATAAATTATCCTTTTATATCCTCGTTATTGTTTACCATGGATCTTTGAGAATTTTTTCTTTAGTGTTAATCTTATGGCTTTCATCCATTTGCGATGTATTATTCTTATTTTTTATGAAAATATATTATTATATCTAATTATATATTTATGGTTTTATGTCGGTTGACATTTAAAATCAAAATAATAATAGATGGTAAAGACACAAAATTTTATGGAGGGAGATAGTACATTAGCAACAAAAGCTGTTTGGGATGATGAGCTGACGCTGATATTTTGTGAGCTTTGTGTGAATGAAGTGAATGCTGGTAATAGACCGACAACTCATCTAAGCTCAAAAGGATGGGAAAATGTCATTACTCTTTTTCAAGCAAAAACACAAAAAAATTATGGAAAACCTCAATTGAAAAATAAGTGGGATACATTAAAAAAGGAATGGAGGTTATGGAGGGAGTTGCTTAAGGAATCTACAGGTATTGGATGGTGTCCATCTAAAAAGACGGTCAATGCTACCGAAGAATGGTAGGCTACAAAAATACAGGTTAGTGTTAACTTTATCATTATTTTAATGCATAAAGTTTATTGAAATTAATAATTTACAATTATAAAAATCTTAGTATAACATTTAACATTTAACACGTTATGTAGGAAAATCCTAATTTTAAAGGATTCAAGAAGAAAGGAATTGAATTACGATTGAATGAGTTAATGTAGCAAATGTTTGATGGCATTGTAGCCACTAGAGAGAACGCATGGGCACCTTCGTCTGGTGTTCTTCCAAGTGGGGTTCCTGTGGGAAATGATGCACCTAATGAGGGTTTTGGTAATTCAGATGAACATAGTAACGAGAATGAAGGTATTCCTCCTGATGAGGTACCATCAAACCCTTCTCATGAAATTCCTAATCGAAGAAAGCATACACTTGGGGCTGTACACGGTAAAGGAAAAAAATCAGGTTCAAGTAGAAAATCATCAAGAAATACATTAACTACCCCGATTGAGAAATTGTGTGAGAGTATGGCTAGTCCAAGGAAGTCAGTGAATGAAATTATTTTTCCTCACTCTCAATATACTATTTCAAATGCAATGGATGTTTTGCGTGCTTTGGGAGATGAAATTCCAAAAAAGATGAATTGTACTATTTTGCCACCAAAATGTTCCAAATACCGGTGAAACGAAAAGTGTTTTTGAACTTAGATCCAGATGATAGGGTTTGGTGGCTTCGACGTGAGTATGCTGAACAAAATCCAATTGCATCATTTTCATCCTTAATAGCAACATCCTTATTTCCCTTCCAACCATACCATCAACCACCTCCACCATAAGCTCTTTAGAATTATTATTGTAATATAACTATACTACTTTTTTATATGTAAAACTAATGTATGATACTTTTTATGTTTGGTATTTTTATGCTATGCTTTTAATCAAGTTTCTATGTTGTATAGAATGTCACAAAATATTAATTTATTTTCATTTGATTACTTTTTCAGGTTATGGATGAATTTAACAATATGTATAATAGTTTTGATATGAATTATGATACCTCTGAATTAAGTGAAAAAGCTCAACGAAGAATAGCCACAATTGTTACCCAAGTTGAGCACAACAATTATCATGAAGAGGAAGAATATGTGTTAAGCAGTGTATTGGTACACCATGAAACTTATTTCATTGTGCAACCGCGTATGGATTCAAATTATACAGGTCAAATGTGGGTAGACGAAGTATTAAATGGGCACGATGATCGTTGCATGATTAGTTTTAGGATGCTAAAAAATATATTTCACAGATTGTTGCATGATTTGTAAACAAATTATGGCTTAAAGAATGGGAAAGTATCGACGATGGAGAAGTTAGCATTATCATTGTACATTCTTGGAAATAGAGAATCAAATTCAAATGCAACAGAGCGATTTCAACGATCTGGGGAAACTGTTAGTCGAATTTTTACTGATATGTTGCATATATTTGCTCGAATGGGAATAGACACGATTAAACCAATTGAAGGTCAATTCGAGGAAGTACCGAACCATATTCGACATGATACAAGATATTGGCCTCACTTTAAGGTAAAATTTACACAATCTTAATATTTTTAAAACATAAATTATTTCTAACTTTTATCTCATTACTTGTATTTATTTTAAAGGATTGTATTGGGGCCATAGATGGAACACACATAAAAGTATGCATTTCGCCTTCTTCTCAAATACCTTATATCGAACGGAAAGGTGAACCAACTCAAAATATTATGGCAGTTTGTGACTTCAACATGTGCTTTATTTTTGCATTTCCTGGTTGGGAAGGAACAGCACGTGATAGTAGAATTTTTTTGCAAGCACTTAGAAAGCAAGAGTTGAAGTTTTCACACCCTCCACCAGGTTGAACTTTAATTTTTTAATTACTTTTTACATAAAAAAATATTAAAATTTTTAATTTATTTTTAAACTTGATATTATGTTTTACTTTTTTATAGGAAAATATTATCTTGTGGATTCAGGATATCCACAAATGACAGGTTTTCTAGGTCCATATAGGGGGGAATGATATCATTTACCTGATTTTCGTCGAGGTAATCATCAAGTATCTGGAAAAAAAGAAATCTTTAATCATGCCCATTCTTCATTACGCTATGTGATTGAATGAACATTTGCAGTGTGGAAAAAAAAATGGCCAATATTAAGAGATATTCCAAGTTATTCATTCGACAAACAAGTTTTAATAGTTATTGCAACAATGGTTTTGCATAATTACATTCGAAGACATGCTTGGTCAAATGATGAGGATTTTCGAGAATTTGAGAATATACCCGACATGCCAGTCTCTTCAAGCCAGTTTGACAGAGGTGAATCGAGTTCTTCTAACAGAGAAAGTGACCTTGAAATCACGATATTAAGGGAAACCATTGCAACTAGTTTAATGAATCCATATTTGTAAAAACATTTTGTATCATAACCTAATTTCTAGTAATAATGAAACTTGTTATGTCTTATGTTACTATATTTTTTTTTATTAAAAATCATCCGTTTAGATACTTCAAAATTTGATACAAATATAATGTTACTATTTGTGAAAATAATATTTATCATTGTTATAAAAATATTTAACTATAAAAAATTAAAATAATTATCATTTTATCTAATAAAAATTTAAATTAATTATATAATTCATTAAAATATTGGAAGATACATTTTAATATTTTATTAAATGAATTTATAAATTCACATATTTTAATAATTTTAAAAAAGTAAAATAATTTAAATAACTTCTATTATATATCAATTCTAATCTGATGTCCTTAATAGTCATTTTTTTATTTTCACCTCACCGCTACAGCTGCGTTTGAATCCAAACACACACTCCACTATTGTTTCTAATCTCACCGCTACAGTATCCAATCTCACCGCTACAGTAACTAATCTCACCGCCACCGCTGTTTTTAACCTCACCGGAGGTAAACATACCGCCCATCCAAACTAGCCCTAAATCTCAAATTTGAGCATAGTACAATGATCAAATTTGAAATTTGATCATTCTATATAATTTTTAAAAAATAAGTAAAGGGTCAGAATTGAAATTTAACTATTATATTATATCTAAAATTTAATCATTATCTTATAATGTCAAAAAAAAAAACTTAACTACGTGTCATAATAAAAAGATCAAAATCTTCCACGCCCTAGGCTAAATTTACAAGTTGTACCTTGCCAGTTAGTCCATAAGGGTCGAACACCCATGTCCCATGATCATACAATTTTGTTACATGAAATGCACCAAAGACAAAGCAAGCCATTTCTTAGAGAAATAAATGAATTCCAAAAATCTTGGGCAAATCTGAAGAAGGTTTTCATGTGCGGTCATCATAAAAAATTTCTAGATCCCAATACACTAGATAGCTACCAAGAATCAAAAGCCAAAAAAAACACAATATGTGTTTTGGCCACACTTTGGTAACTCCAAATACTAGGATTTGTTATAGTCCCCTTGTAATACTCCAATCGTCCCATGATTTAGTTATTCCTAAAGGAGTAATGAAAGGTATATTCTTTCTTTCTTTCTTTTTTGTATTACCTTCCTTGCGTATGTATAAAATCAAACTCGTTCGATTTCTACAACAGGTACTAATCCTTAAGTTTTTTAGGAATCCTTCATCGGTGGTTGTGAATGATTGATTTTTCTCAATCTTTTCAACCTTGTCTCCGTAAGAGCAAGTAAAAAAAATTGAGAAGTAGAACCATTTGATTTGATTCGTTCTCAATAGCCATGAGTTGATCATCTTAAGGTGACCCTTTTGTCGATAAATGCTCCTATTACACTCATAGCCTTTGATATTATAAAAAGATTAAATTTTAGGCATATAGGAACTAAAACTAAAATTTGACCTTTATTATATAATCTTACTAGTTTCTATCACGTGTGACGCATTAGTTGCTCGTTTCTTCTATAAAATTGTTATCATTTAAACATTGATTTATTAATTAAAATTATTCATGACACAATAAAATTGATATTACTAGTTAACATCGAAGCTAAAATGTCCAAAATAATTTATGGCATGTCTTGAGACATGGAGTCCTCTGTCTCAAGAGATAACCTTGAATTTTGACAAGTAAGTTCGAATTAGTGTCCTAAGTTAGATTTTGACTTAGCATGACCCCTTAATTAGATCAAATAAGATCTTAAGTTTTATAAATGCATGTGAATGATTTTATTAAATGATTTATTTGTTATGTTATTGACAAATATAAATTAAACATGGCGTAATTATGTTGAAATAGTCTGAGTTGCTTCGGCAACTTAATGTGATGTCATACATTCAGATTCGACGATTAATCACCTATAAACGAGTTGTCGTTTATAGTAAAAATATCACACCAAAAATATAAGAAATTTAATCAACAGTGTCCGCAAACGTATGGGTCAAATTTTAATATAGTAAAGTTTAAAAGGACACATTTGTAAGTATTTCGAGGATTGTACCCAAGGGATTATAGATTGGAGAAACTATTATTAAATTAATTACAGAAAATAATTAGTAATTTAATTGAGTCATGAATTAGTAGTGCGAATCCAAATTAATATATTAATTAAACTATGAAATTACTAAACCTATATTAATCTAATGGACTTTATGTAACACCCCTAACCCATATCCGTGCCAGATTAGGATTAAGGAGTGATACTAAATATTGAAATATTACACTTAATGAGAATGAACCAAATATCAAGTCTGTATATAAATATGTGTCTTGAATATGTAAATATATATATATATATTTAAAATCCTAATTTATTTCACTTAATTATCAAAAACAATTTATTCGCCAAAAATATAAGTCATTAACAATTCACACCAAATATCAATCATGTACTTAAAACATTTTAAAATTTACATTTATTAATACATATCCTATGCCGAGCCAATATTAAAACTACTATTTGCATACATTTATTTCATTAATAAATGATTAACTATGTAACATACTACAGAAATAAGGAACCAACCCTGTTTTGGACAGTGATTATTCAGCAAATTGGACAGCAATAATATGCTCAAAATGGACAGCATTATACATCAAATTAGACAGCTTAAATATACTCAAAATTGGACAGCATTATACATTAAAATGGACAGCATCAATATACTCAAAATGGACAGCATCAATACACTCAAAATTGGACAGTATTATACATTAAAATGGGCAGCATCAATATACTTAAAATCGGACAGCATTATACATTAAAAATGGACAGCATCAATACACTCAAAATTTGACAGCATTATACATTAAAATGGGCAGCATCAATATACTTAAAATTGGATAGCATCAATACACTCAAAATTGGACAGCATTATACATTAAAATGGACAGCATCAATACACTCAAAATTGGACAGCATTATACATTAAAACACTCAAAATTGGACAGCATTATACATTAAAATGGACAGCATCAATATACTCAAAATGGACAGCATTATACATCAAATTATAACACAAAAATGTACCTATTTTCTCACTACCATTTTGTGCGCATATGACCTTGACAACTTGAACCATATTATACACTATTAACCTCTAATTTTATACCCAATTTACATGCTTAATATGCATACACTAAATCAAACCTACACCACACAATCGGTCATCACATCCTTAAAAAGGAAAAAAAATTATTGAACTTATATCTAAGCCAAATATATACATTATCTAAATCTAATTAATCATGCACATGATACATAAGCATATACCCCAAATTGTCCATTAAACTATATGTATCAAAATCAAATTCAAACAAAAAGAGATAAGCCATTTTCGCATGGCTTTTAATTACACAAACACATTGGTTTCAAAATCAACATTTTTAACTATGTTATACATGCCATATATTTGAAAACAATTTAGCAAAATACCAAAAGGAGACACCGATAGTGTGATGAGCTTAACTGACGACACCCGAACACGTAGCGATCACCAAAATCTATACATCAAAACAATAATCCAACACATTGTAAGCTAATTTAGCTTAGTAAGTTACAAGCAAGTAAACTCTACAATTTAACTTGACATCTAGAATAATATTTAACCAATTCATACTTCTAAATCATCTTACCTTCAGCTTACTATAGCATAATATAATTATTCAATTCATATTATGATTTACAAAAGAAAAACAATATAATAACACAACTATAAGCATTTCTTCAAATTTAAGTACAAGGCCAAGTATATTATGCATTTTATTATCATAAAATATAAAGAATCATCTTAAATAAATATGATTCCAATTATAATTACCACCTAGGTTTAATACTTACAAAACTTAATCTTGAATACCACCAAAATAATTATTACTCACTTTATTACTCATGATTTCTCGATAAATCAAATACTCGATATTAATAATCTTCCGAAAATATTTAATAAGTACGCACACTTAGTGCTTAATAATCAAACTCGCACACACTTAGTGCATTTCAATTAAACTCGCACACTTAGTGCTAATCTCATTATCGTATATTTTCATACTCGCACACTTAGTGTTGGAAGTTGACAACTCAATTCGTCATATTTCAAAAATTTTATCACTACATATACATATCAATTCAATTCAGCATAATTACCTAGATGTTAAGATAATTTAAAATGACACAAATATGTATGCTTAATAACTTACCTCGGATATCGTCGACTAATAGATCGGCTACTCAACTACCTTCGATTTCCCCCGATCTAAATCCGATTTCTTGGTTTCTTGATTTAAACAAATTCAAATAAATCTCATTTAAACATATTTTCATTCAATTTAGTCTAAGAACATATAAATGGGCAAATTACATTTTTACCCCCAATATTTCACATTTTCACAATTTAATCCTTTTTGCTCAAAACACAAAATACGCAAAATTTGACTACACTCCTTAAGGGCCGAATATTCCTAGTATCTATACAAACCCACACATTTCATTTATTTTACATTTTAGTCCCTCAAAAATTTTATTTTTACAAGTTAACCCTAATTACTCAAATTCATCAAAAATTCAAAGACAAAGCATGTTAATCTTTCACATATCTTTCATATTTCATCATCAACTATCACAAGCTCAAGCATTCATCAATGGCATTTCTCAAATCATCAACAATTCACAAAATTAAGACATGGGTTTTGAAGTATTTAAAGCAACGATCACAAAACGTAAAATTATCAAAACTAAAATCAAACTAACCTTG
This sequence comes from Gossypium raimondii, assembly GCF_025698545.1. Classification (NCBI taxonomy): domain Eukaryota; kingdom Viridiplantae; phylum Streptophyta; class Magnoliopsida; order Malvales; family Malvaceae; genus Gossypium; species Gossypium raimondii. The sequence continues at coordinate 29,149,480 of NC_068571.1, read as the reverse complement.
AATTGAAATCCCTAAGATGGCGAATGCTAAAGCTTGAAGAACAAAGTTTCTTTCTTTTGTTTTCGGTGATACAAACAATGAAGAAAAAACTTATTTCTTTTATGTTTTAATGATATAATAATATAATATTATACTATTACTATTATAACTTTTATATTTAATATATAAAACTATATATTAACTATCATTGCCGTCCACTATCTTTTAAAATGGGCTAATTGCCCTTTAAGAACCTTATATTTAAAAGCCACCATTAAATAAACACTTTACACCTTAATAATCAAACTTCACATTTTATGCAATTTGATACTTGTCAAATTAAACACATAAAAAAACAAAAACAAAATTAATTCACGAAACTTTCACACATTTAAATTCACACATCAAAAACACACAAAATAATATTAAAATATTTTTCAGACTCGGATTTGTGGTCCCGAAACTACTATTCCGATTCGGGTCAAAATTGGGCTGTTACACTTTACTATTCCTAGTGTCGACAACGCGAGCGTCTAGCCTATGATCGATTAAATCCCTAATTAATAAACTGAAGATTAATTAACTTCAAAATTTGAGTTTTAATATGAATTAGCTATTAATTAACTAGTATTACCTCCCGGGCTCTACTAATTAATTAATCGATTGGTTGATATTTGATTACCTCTTGACCTCACTTTCTCAACCAGCATAAACTACGATTTACTCGGTTAAACTTATCTCCTGATCTTATCTAACATATGATTGCTTCCTAGGATTGTCAAGCCTAGGGTTTAAGAACAAATAATTTATACCAACTAATCCTATTATAAACCTTTATTCTTTTGTTAATTAATCCACTTGATGAATTAATCAGTTCAATAAACGAATCATGCAAGATATGAATAAAACACAGGATATTATTCTAATATTCATACGATCATTAGTTGATCAAACTAAAAAAATATAAATAAAAGAATAAAGAGAAGAGTAGAGAGGATGCTCATTAATAATATATTAAGGTACAGATCCAAAGTAATCTCCGCTCGCGATTGTCTTCACATCGGAATAGAAAGTTCCGACTACACGAACATAAAAAGGAAATACAAAGAAAACTTAATAGGAAAAACTATGTCTCTAAGTCTGTACCACAATTCCGGTGACCTTAAGGTTGATTATATAGGCAACGAGCTACTTGGTGACCACTCAACCCTAGATACACTTAGATAACAATTAATACAATATTATGATAAATGTTAGGGTCCCAATATGGAAATATCCTCAAAAGTGTCGTCCAATGAATCATCTTTATTTTGGCCTACCATCATCGCGTCGTCATGACGTGGGAAGACTCATTGTCACGACATTGCCACCGTGAAATCCCTCCTATATTTATTGCGTTGTTGTGACGAGAGGAAGCTCCTCGTCATGAAATCAAGTGCTTTCCCAGCCTTAGCAGCTTCGTTGTGCTATCGGGCTCCCATGTCTCACGACTCGGTCATCATCCCTTATATTCTTGGACCTAAACTGACATCATGCACAGTAAAATAGCCCATTAGTCACTCACGAGGCCCGAGTCGGCCTTATGGGTCATCGAAATAGCAAAAAATGCATAAAATTTTTTATTTTATTATTTTATTCCTAACCTACTAATATTGAAAATGTAATAATTAATTATAAAAGTGCTAGAAAACAAGCTTGTCAAGTGCGGAAATAACCTAAAATAACTACTACATTTGACGTCAGGTCAAATACCACCACATTTAAATCATTGCTTGTCCTCAAGCAAACAAAACAAAAACAAAAGTAAAACAAAAGAAACTAGAAAACAAAATAACTAAAAATAAGCAATAAACATGAAAAAGATAAAATGTACTAGAACTAGTAGAATACATGAAATTGAATAGAAACATATTAACAAGATAATGTAAGTAAACATATAACTCTAGGATGATATACAATTGACTAATAATTTTTAAAATTAGATGGGTTAGTTCAATAAATTAGAAAGCACACAAATAAAAGAATATTAAGTACAGGTATCCATCAAAATAGATATACAAATATACAATTATGTTCAAATGAATATAAGTGGTAAAAAAAATAAAAACTTGGCATAAATGTCATCCATATAGAGTAATACCTAAGTCACATAGTACTTCTCAACTTGTAACGTTATGTGGCTTAGGTTGGTTCAGAATTTAAAGAACAGGCTCGACAAAACGACTAAGCATGAAAGTAGTTTGGGACATTATATTATCCCTTATACTCCCCCAATATTTGAATAATCTCTCCACCTTATATTCACTTCCCTCACATTCCTTATTTCTTAATTTCCAAGGCCTCATATAGTATCCATGAGTACAATCATCTGAGCTCATATTTTATTTTATTCTTTTTCCAACTCACTTTGTCTTTATTTTTCTACAAGCTTAAGAAAGCTTATACTCACTATACCATACAATTCCTTAGTTTACTCATTTTCTTTTCTTTTCTTTTGAAACCACTGTGATATATCTACCTAATCCCTCAATATCAATGATTGGACGTCTAAATCCGTGCAGGGAACAAGAAATAAATGATCAAATAGAATATATAATAGGCTTAAGGTTTCATTTTTGGTTCATCAAGAAAATAGATTCATGCTCAAAATAGGTACTAGGGAAAATACTTACGAGATAGCTTTTTTTGCTCTGAAAATTTGTCTAGCAAACAATGCCTTAGGTTGTCCCTAGGTAATTCGGTACATAGACTAAATCGGCCAATTCTATAAATTTTTACAACCTATAATTCAATTAAACATGTATGTTATTTATATATCTATTTATCATGTGGTATACTTAACATCATAAATATATTCACAATGTAATAAATTGAAAAAATTAATCTAAAATTAGATAATTTACACTCAATTATTATCAAACTAAATTTAGAGCTTATTCACAAAATCCTATTAACATGCTCCTAACCAATCACTTGTATTTCAACAAGCTCAAGCATAGATGATCTGCCGTAATTCGGTGTAGCAGATTAAACTAGTTTTTGCACTTGAAGAGCTTGAATTCAAGCATTTTCATTATGTTTTGATTGAGTTTTCATAATTTATTCTAAATGCTATAAAAAGTGTATTATGAGTCTTTTATTGACCTTAGAGGCCGGATGTGGCCTAAAGGTGAGCTAATATACTTAGTAGGTGTGTAGGAGACCATCAAAGGGCGCATAAACTCAATACAGGTCACTATGTTGCAACACGGGAAGTTTGATGTCGCAATTTAGGGAGCAGAATACAAGAATATCGAGATTGCCTTTGGTGTCACGACACAACCATGGGATGTCACCACATACCCCTAAAGTAACCTTGAACCTCAGCATACTGCCTTCAATGACAAGGCATGGACTCTAGGGTGTCACAACCTCAGTCTTGTACGGGAGATATTTAGGAGCCAAAGGCATTTTGGTTTGCACAATCAAATATTTAACATGAGAGCATCAGCTGACCTAGGGTTGAAGACGATGACAACCCTAACTCTATAAATAGGCTCATTTAGCACTTGTTATGGACAGATTTTCAAACTTAAGAATTTTCTTTGTAATTTCAGTTTTCAATTCTTAGACTTTAGGTTTATTTTAGTTCTTTTTGTGTTCTTCGGAAACCGCTGTTTTGCACACGCAATCAAATGCTAGTGGATTTTCTACACTTTATCTATCAAATACAAACAGGATCCCTAAACTCTATTCTTGATTTGATATTCATGTTTCTCTTTAGATTCAAATTTATTATGTTCATGTGATCCATGAGGAACTAATCCTCTTATAGGGGATTAACGAGTGGAAGTGTGATTAATTGATTCTTATGTAGGGTTTTCTTAGCGGATCAACTGTTTGGGAGATAAAGAACTTGAACCCTAGGCTTGACGACCCTAGGAAGTCATTTAGGTGAGAATTAACCCAAAATTGTTATGGCCTACCCGTGAACACCTTAGCCCCAAACCGGTCTGGACTATGAGGTCGAGAGATCAGTAGTTCTTGTAGACTCATTAGTTTAATGGAACATCGAGAGATACTGCTAGGGTAATGACTAGTTGATTGAGTAGAAACCTGAAATAGAAATTAGTTATGACCACCAAAGCAAGCTAATCACCCATGCCTAGAGTTGATTAAAGTTTATAAATTAAGTTTTTCGAAGTTCTTTATATTTAGGTTTTTTTATTTATATTTCATTATTTATATCTAAAAAAATTTTCTTTTATGTTTTATCGTACTATAATTTATTTAAATTGCTAATTAGATCTTTTGTGTTTAGGTTAGAAATTATTTAATACTCGCCTCCCTTGTGTATTATTCTTAGAGTACTTACCTACTTTGTTGTAACTATATTACAACCTAACCCGTATACTTGCGGACACCACTTTATTCTATATCTCTTGTACAGAATTCTTACTTTGGACGTTGGTACATTTAGAGGCAGACAAGTTGTTGGCGTCGTTGCTGAAGAGGCAATGTCAGTATACTGATTTTAATTTTTTGCATTTATTAGAATAATTAGGAAATTTATAAATTATAGATACGATCATCAATACTTTTTATTTATTTATTTATTCATTTTACTAAAAGTTTTCTTTTCTTCAAGAAATTCTCAACTATATACACTTGAAAATAGGAAAGATTTCGATAAGAGTAGCTACAAAGAATAATCATGGACAAATTCGATTACATGTGGTCCAATGATGAAATAGACTATAACGATGAAATCTATAAAGAATGAGTTTATGAAGAATGGAAAATTTAGGAAAGTCAAATATTGCTAATGTTAGGATTGAGCTAGCTTAGAGAGGAAGGCTTAACAGACCTACAGGACCATGACAAGGGCACAAATATGAGTATAATTTGTCATCAAGATGAATAAAATCAGTATAAAAGCATAGATGAATAGGAAAACCAAACAGTAATAGTACTTAGGGAAGGTGAAATCTTGAGTAGCTAGGAAACCCCAAGTTGTGAAAGTAATCAAACAGAACCTAGTAAGTTCGAAGAAGAAACAATATTATAAAAGGGTGTCCAAAGTGAGACAAAGCCAACAATAGAATTGGAAACTAAGTCAAACATTGAAATTGCTCTCTTGACAACATCGGTTTCATCAAAATTAAAGGATAAACAACACCAAGCTCTAAATGACGTGGTAAGTGTCTCGACCCTTTTTCAAACTTTCTATGAGATGTTAACCTTTATGGAATTGATAAAGGACTCACTAAAGCTTTCAAATCCTATAAAAGAATCTGAGAATTACATAAAGGAAGACTCATTCAACGTGGATAAATTTTTTTAAAATAATAATATTTAATCAGGTACCCCAAAATTTCAAAAACCCAGGGAATTTTACAATATTAATCAAGTTAGGGACCATATGTATTGATAGAATTTCTAGTAACTTAGAGGCTACTCTTAACCCAATGACCCTACCAAGAAATACAAACCTAGAGTTAAGAGAATTAGAAAGTACCCACTTTTTATTAGAATCATATGATAAAATCAACACCAAGTAATAAAACTATCAAAAGAGGGCTTAATCGAACAACGTAAGTATAAGATGTGGAATGAATATATAACTTTAAACTTCAAGGTTAATTTTGAAATATACCTAGTGTTGGAAGATTTTCTAGGTCCTATAAGGATTATTAGTAACTTTGAGAAGAGAAATTAAAAGTGCAAATGAAACAATAATGAGAATACTTCATAGAATCAGGGCTACAAAAGGTATTTAGAACCACTAGGTTATAGAATATTTACAAATGTGGCTAATTACTTTAATCTACGAAAGATATTTTTAGTGATAAATGCAGGAAGAAAGAGCAAATTCAAGGAGCAGGATAAACAAAGAAAAGTGGAATGACACGACGAATGCTAGACTAATACCGATAGAAACAAAACCAAAGTGGCGTCCATTGTACACTAACAAAGCTGACGAATGAATCCGTCAGCAAAACTTGATATTCTTATTTGGATTTTAATTTTATGTATATTATTGTATTTTTAAATAACTATTATTTTAGATTTTAATTTGTATAAAAAATTTTGTTTAACAAAAACCGAGACGAATTGAAAATAGGAATATTGGACGAAAATAGAGTCAATGTCGCAACACAGCACCCTTGTGTCGCAACACCTCTACCAAAATCAGAAGAATCGAGAAAATTATCTCACTATTGTGGCACAGAGGGAAGTTTACCCAGGTTTTCCAAATTTTAGAGTGTGTCGCGACATCGAACCCTGATGTCGCGACATCGGCATCCTACGAGGGGTGTCGCAACATAGAACCCCTATGTTGCGACATCACTACAATTTTTGTAAGGTCGACCCGGCCCGATTGCGCAAACTGTTGGCCTTTAACTTCACTGTAACCTATTTTTAATCTTCAAATCCCTTTTTTTAATTCTAAACACTCTTTTAACCAAACCCTAAACCTCTCTTAACTTCTAAACTCTCTCAAATCATCTCAAAATTCTTCAAAACCTAACCTAACCTTTTCTTCTTCTTCTTCTTCCTTTCTATTCTATTTTGCTACAATATTTTCTCATTTTATTTGGTGCAAGTTTGACTATAATCTCTAACAAGGGAAGTCATCACAATCTTGGGAAAGGGAACAACAACATTTCAAAGCCAATGTTAAGAGTTCCAACTTGAATATATATTCTATTGCCTTTGAAATACATTGTTTGCTAATTTAATTGTATTCCTAGAAAAAATTATATTGAGAATGCCTCCTAGGAAATCAAGAAAGACTAAGGCACAAGAAAAACCTATGGTTTCGGACCCCTTAAAATTTCAAAACCCAGATGCTGAAAAATATTTTTTTGATTTATGAGGAAAAACTTTTATTTAAGAAAGCCATCGATGGTTCTATGTAATGAGATTTGGACATTGGTCTGATATCATTGATGGGGGTGATTTTGTTACTCCTAAAGATAATGCAGTTATCTTGGTATTTCAAGAGTTCTATGCCTCTTTTCGGGATCAAAAGATGAGGAGACCGTATTATGAAATATGAGAAACCGTTACAATATGAGGTAAAGAAGTACGTGTTACTCCTCAAAAAATATGTGAATTTTACAATGTCCCATACTGTGCAATGGATTTCCTAGATAGCACTGATTTGAACACATTTAGAAACATAGAAATGGATGACGTAAAATGTTTAACTCAAGGGAGAGGCAGATTGAACCATAAACTGAATACTAAATTATCGACTAATTTTAATCAAGAAGTTATGTTCCTAGTGGCTAAGATGTGGATGCAACTTATTTTTACTAGAATATCCCCTGCATTGAATGTCTCTAATGTAAATAATTTTCGAGCTATCTTGTTGTACGGTATTTTACAGAAAAACAGATATGTGTTTGGAGATGAATACATCAAAACATGAAGTGATGCATTAGTAGCCAAAAAGTTGTGGTTTTCTTTCCTAACCTTGTGTCAAATTTATGCAAAAAGGCTAAAGTTCCAATGGAAGATCATGAGCAATTCATGAATCCAACAAAGAATTTTATCGAACACTCCATGTACACTAAATATGTTGAGCTTCAGAGAAAGCAAATTGCAGATTTGAACCAAAGAATAAAGCATAAAATAAACATCCCCACATCATTAAAGAAAGCAACAACAAAGAATCAAAAAGAAATAACGAGTGAGACGATGAAGTTAGATTGGATGATCCATTAGATACAACAAACATGACCAATCATTCAAGAGTTTGCACGGTAAAACAATATCAAAAAACCAAACTACCTTCCAAACTTGGATATGTCTGGATCATTCAACACTAGATTCAAGGAGCCAAAGAATGATGAAGAATGAGAGGAGGAGGATGATTGAGTGAGACTTCCAAAAGGAGGAGGACGTTTATGAGGCAACATTCTAGCCACAATATTCCACGCCAAAGGGTCCTATCATTTGTAGCCTGACCCGAGATGCAAATTTATTGGGTGGTTGCTCTTCAAAAATATTTGTCTTAGGAAAGGAAAAAGCACCCATGGAAAAGGGGCAATTGCCCTATTTTGAGGATTCAGATGATGATTAAACTGAACTTTTATTTTTGAAGACTGTAATTAATTTTAGGATAATTTTTATTTTAGGAGTAATAGTAGAATATTATTTGTTTTGTTATTCTATTTCAAATTTTCTATGTAGGAACCCTACATGAAAGAAGCACAACAATTTCGAATATACAATGAACAAAGGAAGAAGTACCCATCATTAGCTGACAAAACTATCGCAATCAATCGTGTAACTTCTTTCCTTATCTTTTCAGGGCTACACATTGAGGACAATGTGTTCTCAAAGTGTGAGGGGTAACATAGAAAATTTGTTTTTGAATTTTTTTTATTTTTATTGTCAATTATGTGCTTGGCTTGTAGAAATATAAGTGATTAGTTAGGCCATCCCTAAGTACTATAATCACTTGTATTTTTACATAAGAATCAATTCATCACTAGTTGATTCTTACGTGGGGTTTTCTTAGTGGATCAACTATTTGGGAGAGGAAGAACTTGACCCTAGGTTTGACGACCCTAAGAAGTCATTTAGGTAGGAATTTAATTAGTTCTTGCCGGCTCATTAGTTTAGTGGAAGATCAAATGATCCTGGTAGGGTAATGACTAGTTGATTAAGTAGAAACCCAAAATATGAATTAGTTATGACCACCAAAGCAAGTTAATCACCCATACCTAGAGTTGATTAAAGTCTAAAAATTAAGTTTTTTGAAGTTCTTTATATTTAGGTTTTTTTTATTTCTATTTGATTATTTATATCTAGAAACATGTTCTTTTACGTTTCATTGTACTATAGTTTATTTAAATTACTAATTACATCTATTTGTGATTAGGTTGGAATTAGTTTAGTACTCGCCTCCATTAGGTACGATCCTCAAAGTACTTACCTACTTCTTTGTAACTATATTACAACCTAAACCGTACACTTACGGACACCACTTTATTCTATATCTTTTGTGAAGGATTTTTACTCTAGACATTGGTACGTCCGAAGGCGATCAACAAACAAAACACACAAAATAAAAATTTTGAAAACGACTAAAAACCTATAAAAACAAAACGACATAACAAAAATTTTAAAAAATATCTATGTTAGCCCTCACACTTTAATCGGCATATTTTTCCTAATGTGCAATGAAATGTAAAGGATAGAGGTTACTCGATTAGCATTAAAGTTGCATTGCGATTGGTGGGACTAACTCTTCTTTTTAGTTTTAGATTGAATTTGTAGTGCTTCATAACTTGTGGGGTTCCTACACAGAAACAAAAAGTGCACAATATATATATTTTTTATCCCTCAGTTATTGGTAGATTCGACGGCATTGAACTCTTATGTGTTGCCACCCTCTTCCGAGATGATTCATGGCTCTTTTCCTCAAGTAGTGGATGGTCCAGCTTTTGCGGGTTGAGTGGTGCTTGATGGAGCTATCCAAAATAGTGGAGGTTGTGGGCATCGGAACTACTCTATGTTGAATTACTCAGCCAGATGGCTCATCACCTTCCCGTATTCATAGTTCCATGAAGTGTTGTACTCGAGGTATGCCTCTATTCATTGATTCGTTTTATCAATCATCTGCACTGCCGAAGTTGATGTCGCCCCCTTTCGTTGTACCTTGGTGGTATGGGCTGGGATTCTTTTATGGACTATAGCAACCCATGATCTCTTGTATACACTCGAAGTGCCACCACTTGCTTGTTTCACTGCTCCATCCGATCGGCACACTGATTGCAGAACAATATCATTTAATATGCCATTCAGTGGGTAGGTCGGTTCTTCTTGGTCCATCTCTACTCTGGCCCTCTTGCACATCTCTGTAATTAAGTATGGGTATAAAATTCCTCGTGTGTGCCCTTCAACATACTGTCTCATAGTGTAGAGGATCTAGTCCCTCACATTAATTTGTCATCCCAGCAAAATAGAATACAACAAGAGAGCATGACTATGGGTAACTTTTGTGGTGTGTTGTGTAGGAAAAAAATTTGCATAAATAAAATATATCCATATTTTTTCCTTTGGGGTCATTATTGATTACTGAAATCGTAATGGTTCTCGAGTCACCTGCTTTTGGAGCCAATAACCTCGACCCTCAATCAAAAAGTGTATGACCTCATCATTATCTACTTCGTTCTCATTTAAATTTTTGTAAAAAACCGAGGGTATAACAAGGTGTTTTATGAACAACACCGATTGCAATTGGAAAGATGTCTACGTACATGCCTCTCACAAAGACTTTGTTGTCTTGAGCTTTATAAAAATTCAAGTAAAATTCCTGAATGATCAAAATTATTGTCAGTTTGGGTGGTTGTCGGCAAAATGTATTCCACCATAATCGGTCGATCCTTGTGATTATTGGGTCGTGGAACAATTGCATGCCAAAATCAAAGCCACTTTCGGAGATTAATGATTTATTGAAGTTGCCAAATCGCTTGGCCACTTCGTTAGGGACAAATCATCTCCTAAGGTCGTTTGGAACATCATATTTCGCAGATCGTCGGGATGTCGTTTGCTTTCAAGATGATATTTTAACTAATTTCAATGTATCCAAAAATAAATAAACATAACATATAAAAAAATATTTCTCGATTCGCTAACCTATCGATCTAACACTAATTTTAAAAGTACTAAAAGAAAGATTGAGTATCGTTGGGCTTTGTTGTAGGTGATTGGATTAGTTGCCAGTGTTGTCCCTATCAACTATTGTTGTTCTTTCGCCAGAATGTTGTCACCTCACTCAACAACGGGAGTTTTGATCCTAATCTTATGTAAAATGAAAGGTTAATGGCTAAGAATCAAAGGAAACACTAAATAAGAAAAGTATTTGGTAGCTTTGGGGGCGGAGAACGACAAAGAGGAAGCAAAAAACTGTTTGGGACATTTTAGGAGGGTCTCGTCGTGATGAGATCCTCTTATAGTCATCGCCTCTTCGAGACGTCAACTCCTTCCTTGTCTCGACATCGCGCAGACATCACGATACCCCTTATCCTGACGTCACAATTTTTTTCGGCGTCCTTCTTTCGCAAAATCCCTACTCCATGACTCGTATGTTTTCACCCAGTTCTGAGCACAATAACCACTGTACAAATACGTAAAAATATCCTAATTAAACATTAAATTCACCAATTAATACATTTACATAGAAAATAAGGATTTAGAATTAAAATAATTGTAAACAAAAAGTCATTTTTGGGGATCAGGACAATCCGTATCGCCTCTATAAAAGAACTTCCAGTTGGTCCTTGAGACTTTGATCCGTCGTTTGTTCCACTATCGATAAATTTGAACCAGCACCCTCGGTCGATTCCACTGATATTGTCTTATCTTAGCATCACATCCACATCACGAGCCATTTGATGTCGAATCTGATCCAACCCCAAATTGTCTTACGAGGTATTATTGTCTCAAGCTTCCTCCTATCCATGTCATGAGAGGCTTTGGTTGCCCATGTTTTATCTTCATTATCGCACGAGAATGAGATAAACTCATTTACTTCTTCGATTGGCACCTCCTCGATTATGACCAGAAAGTGTATCGGCTCGTCTACACTTTCATTTAGAATCTATTGTAGCTTGAAGTTAGTTGTTAATTCTATTTCTACTTCTACATCTACTTATATGTTAATTGGATCGGAAACATCTTTTGGTATATTCAATTTGTTCTCGTCTCTGATCCAAAACTCTTGTTGACTTTCAAAATTTAATTCCGAAGGATTGTTGGTAAAATATTGGTCATTCAGATCGAAATTACGGATGTCATGTACGACCTCTTCCAAAAGAGTCTCTACTTCTATTTTATTTCAAAGTAAATCCTCTAACTAGTCCACCGTTTTCAATTTCTCCTAAATTAGCTTGGAATTCTAGATCACAGAGAAAGTACTTATATAAATCTAACTCATAAGGGAGTTTAGATGAATAATCGCAGTTTCCAATCCTACGATCATAACTTCGCTGATTTGTTAAGATTTTTTATGTTCGACTTAGCCTGTAACACCCCAAACCTAGCCTAGATGTTAGGGCTGAATCTGGCCTACCACATTGAAGTGTTTTTCAAACACCAAGTTTTCATTGAAAACCCTTCTTGAATTTTAATACTTGTCCAAAACCTCAGTTTGCATTTGTTTATTTTAATCGTGGTTTATTAAAATTTTATTCCCTTTTAAAATGTTATTACCATTAAAACCTTATTTGTTGCGGAAGCTTAATTTAAAACAAATGATTTACGAAAACGTGACATTTTAAAAATGGTTAAGTTGCAGAAACATAGTGTTTGAAAATAGTTATTATTTTGGAAAATCGTGTTCTACTTCTAGCAGATATAAATCACAATCAATAAAACCCTAAATTTAAAATCCAAAAATTATAGAGGCCTTATTACAACCCAAATCAAAATCAAAGTGCTTAAGTAAATGAGCAAAATAGAATAAAACATGTGCAGTTGTGTGGCCCTCTCTATGTCCCTTGCAGCTCCGAACCGTCTAACGCTGGGGATTACTTGAAAGGTTAAAAACGGGGTGAGTTACAAAAACTCAGTGTGTAATCCCCTTACTAAAGAAACGGTCAGTATACAGAAACAGGATCAGTCTGGCCTAAGCCTTTAACAGTAACAATACAATTCAGTTAAGAGTATATGTGGGCCAAAGCCTAAAACAATGTCATTTGGGTTGTAGCCCATAACAGAATCAATTGGGCCTAGCCCAAACCAATACAGAACAAGTGGGCCTAAGCCCAGTACAGTAACAAATCTCATAAACAGATATGCAATAGTATTAGGATGCATCCCACCCCGATCCAGCCAACACACCACCCGTACCAACCCTATACTTACGTTGGGATAAGATCGACCCACCCAGCCAACACACCAAGCTTAGCACTGGTTGCGGCACTAAGTCAACAGAACGGCTCAGCGCCGTAGACAGAATGGTTATAAACCATAATCAGGATGGCATAGAGCTATAATTGGGATGGCACAAAGCTATTGGTAACTGTAATAAGTTTGGCACATAACCATCAGCAACGGTAATATAATTGGCACACAGCCACGGGTAATTATGATCGACACAGAGTCATCAATATATATGCTAGGCACATAGCCACGGGTAAATACGATTGTTACAAAGCCATAAGCAAGATGGCATAGAGCCATAATCAGATTACGCGACTTAAAGCCATCAATAGGTCCACAGTCTCTCGTACGACCTGTGTGACTTTAACAGATCATTACTGGGTCTACAATCGTCTCGTGCAACCCGTGTGACCCTATTAGAACAGTACTTCCTCCATAACCATTATCCCAACCCGATGCAGTATGTCATGTATGCAGAATGTCTGGCCCACAAAACATCATATCATTCACAGTTAAGTCAATCAAATCATAGTCATACAATCATAGTTAAATCAGTCAAATCATAGCAAAAGTCAATCATTTACCCTCGAGGGGTAAAATAGTTATTTTACCCTTTGGAGGTATTTCTGTAATTTTACCCTACATGGGCATTATGGTTATTTTACTTACTTTGGGGTCTCGGTACAGATAACGACCTTTTCGAAGTCTATAGTTGCCTCGAGCGGCACAGATAACCTAAATGGTCATAACGGTGTAAATGGGTCCAACGCCCAATATTCGACCCAAGTGGGCCCATACGCTTGTGTGGCCTACTTAGCCCAATTTCAGCCATGGCTATGCAAACTACATAGCCCAGTCCAGTATTTTCCACTTGTCATGGATTTTATCCGTATGAGGCCCACGAGCCCATTAGGCCCACATGGCCCGTTCAGCCGAACGAGGCCCAAATCAGCCCAAACCCATGGCAACGCTCATGGCGGCCACAACAGTCTATTGCCCATGACTTGTGGGCTCAGTTTACCATACGAGTGATCGCACACTCGCAAGGTCCCAAATGCCGAAGTTTCAGCTTTTCGGCTTTTATCGATTATCATTTACGAAAAACAATTACACACCTTTTTGGATTATTGGTATGAATGATCCTGAAATGATTCACACTTCCACTGCTTCAATCGATGGAGTCTTACAAATCCGTAGATAAGCCGAGTTCAATACGTTTGGATGCTGCCAAAACAATGCGGCATGATCACATGTTAAGAACCTTAATAGATTACCAAATAACACAATAGTTACAAGCTTGCAACGCTACTTTTGTCCTTACCAAAATACCTATCCACCAGAAGCAACTCACGTTGGGCAGAGCCAACCGCTAGGAGAAAGACAGCCAACGGAAGAGAAGGAATAGGAATACCAAATATTCGGCCAATGAAACAGAGGAATACCGAAGTTGATTTCCCCCTCCTTTAAGAGAAACTGAAAATAGAAGAAGGAAAGAGGAGAAAATATTCAGCTTAAATCAATGTAAGGGAAACTCGAAAAACCTGAAGGAATATAGTAAAAGAGAAAGAGATATTCGGCCAGAGTGGGGAAGGTAGAAGAGAGAACTCACAAATAATTGATTAGACTTGGACTGAAAACAGAAAATGAAGAAAGAGACTTGGAAAATGCAACACAAAGCTTCGGTATTTCACGAAACGAAAAAGAAGAACAATAACTCGAATGGTCACTGGCCAACTTCGGCACCATAGAGAAAAGGGAAGGATTTAGAGGTTCAAAACATCAAAGAAAGAAATAAGGAGAATACCAAAACTACAACCGGCAAGGCTCTCCAATTGCTGCAAAAACACACACCAAAGGACCCCTAGCTGAATTCACCTACTCAAGATACACAATTCGGCTATAACTCCCCTCACATTTCAAATTCCTTGAAAATCTCCACAAATCACTCCCCTTCCCCTCCTTGATTTACTCCTTGATATCCTTCATAACAACTCCAAGACTAGTTCAAACTTTCACTCAACAAAGTTCGAATCTACCTTCCATGTTAGCAAAATAAAAATTTCTTTGTTCTAGGCGTGACTCAAACACCATCCCCCTTTTAAGCTTTATCATGCCACTTACCATCAAGCAAATATGCTCTTTATGTCATAACTTATCCTCAATATTTTATAAAGCCTTCACTCCAATATCTAGGTTTATTCAAGGAACAACCAAAAATTCTGCACACGCCCTGACTTGAACCTCAGACCACATGCATACTCCTAATGCCACCTTGCCACTAGACCACATGCTTTCTTTGTCAAATTTTAACCATAAATAATTATAAGGAAAAATTGAAATTTTGCTAAAGCCTAGATTTGAACCCAAGACTTCTCAGACACTCCCAAACACTGCTAAATCACTTAACCACTGAAGCAGACAGTCAATTGTGTTATTTCCTTACACACATAAACTTTTATGTGTTCCTACGCTCAAGGCCTATTTCTTCTAAGCCCAAATTTGAGGTGTTACAATTCACCCCTCCTTAAAGAAATTTTATCCTCGAAATTTCCAATTAATAGGGTAGTTGTGTAACAACTACACCAATATGCTACCACTGCGCACTCTAATCCCAATAACACTAATACACTTTTAACTTTATCTTGAAACCTCTTACACACATCCAAAAAATTCAACCACAGAAGCAGAAAAATATTTATCACATGCATACAATTCCTATATCCAAACAAAACACACCTAACTTAAAAGGGATTGAGGAAACTCGAACCTGATGCTCCTTAGATCGACATCTGAGACATGCTACTGACTTCCTCCGGCATTCACCTGGATGACACCTTTTACAATGCTCGCAAGTCAAAAAGTTCGGACAGGCTTTAACTCGCTTCACAGAACGAGGCTCCTACTTCAGAGGACAGTGATACCTCTTCTTCAAGCAGTCCAAGCATCTAGCCTGAAGCACCTCACCAAATTCCTTAACCCTGGTCTCAAACACTTCCTCTACCACCTCCCTTACCAACCGGGTCAGTGCCTCAGTCCCAAGCTCTGGGTTACCACTACCCGAAGTTGGCGGACTTACCTCAACCACCGTCTCTTAAACAATCTCATATTCCGGGGAAACAAACAACTCCTCACGACCTTGCTTGCCTTCTGAATCTATCACAATGCTGTTGCTTGCTTAAAAATCTGATTGCCAGAACATATATTGAATAAATACAAAATCCAACTTTATGCACAATCTAATATCTAAAGAACTTACGAATTTGGCGTCGGAGACTCGGTAAACCACACTTTTTAGAAAAATACGTCAAAACACTTTGCACATTTGAAACCAACCTCTTGTAACACCAAAATTTTGAAAACCCATTCCACAACCGATTTTGCAACTTGACTCTGATACCACTAAATGTAACACCCCAAACCCGGCCTAGACGTTAGGGCCGAATCTGGCGTGCCACATTGAACTGTTTTTCGAACACCATGTTTTCATTGAAAACCCTTCTTGAATTTTAATACTTTTATAAAACCAGTTTGCGTTTGTTTATTTTCAATCGTGGTTTATTAACAAGTTACTCCCTTTTAAAACGTTATTACCGTTAAAACCTTATTTGTTGCGGAAGCTTAATTTAAAACAAATGATTTACGAAAACGTGATATTTTAAAAATGGTTAAGTTGCAAAAATGTAGTGTTTGAAAATAGTTATTGTTTTGGAAAATCGTGTTCTACTTCTAGGAGATATAAATCACAATCAATAAAACCCTAAATTTAAAATCCAGAAATTATAGAGGCCTTATTACAACCCGAATCAAAATCAAAGTGCTTAAGTAAATGAGCAAAATATAATAAAACATGTGCAATTGTGTGGCCCTCTCCGTGTCCCTTGCAGCTCTGAACCGTCTAAGACTGGGGATTACCTGAAAGGTTAAAAAGGGTGAGTTACAAAAACTCAGTGTGTAATCCCCTTACTAAAGAAACAGTCAGTATACAGAAACAGGATTAGCCTGGCCTAAGCCCTTTAATAGTAACAATACAGTTCAGTTAAGAGTATACGTGTGCCAAAGCCCAAAATAATGTCATTTGGGTCGCAGCCCAAAACAGAATCAATTGGGCCTAGTCCAAACCAATATAGAACAAGTGGGCCTAAGCCCAGTACAGTAACAAATCTCATAAACAGATATGCAACAGTATTAGGATGCATCCCACCCCGATCCAGCCAACGCACCACCCGTACCAACCCTACACTTACGTGGGGATAAGATCGACCCACCCAGCCAACACACCAAGCTTAGTACCAGTTGCGACACTAAGTCAATAGAACGGCTCAGCGCCATAGACAAAATGGTTATAAACCATAATCAGGATGGCACAGAGCTATAATCGGGATGGCACAAAGCTATCAGTAACTGTAATAAGTTTGGCACATAACCATCAGCAACGGTAATATAACCGGCACATAGCCACGGGTAATTATGATCGACACAGAGTCATCAATATATATGCTAGGCACATAGCCACAGGAAAATACGATTGGGATAAAGCCATAATCAAAATGGCACAGAGCCATATTTAGGTTGGCACAAAGCCATAATCAGATTACGCTGCTTAAGGTCATCGATAGGTCCACAGTCCTCTCGTGCAACCTATCTGACTTTAACAGATCATTACTGGGTCTACAATCGTCTCGTGCGACCCGTGTGACCTTATTAGAACAGTACTTCCTCTATAACCATTATCCCAACCTCATGCAGTATGTCATGTATGCAGAATGTCTGGCCCACAAATCATCATATCATTCACAGTTAAGTCAATCAAATCGTAGTCATACAATCATAGTTAAATCAGTCAAATCATAGCACAAGTCAGTCATTTACCCTCGAGGGGCAAAATAGTTATTTTACCCTTTAGAGGTATTTCGGTAATTTTACCCTACATGGGCATTACGGTCATTTTACTTACTTTGGGGTCTCGGTACAGATAATGACCTCTCCGAAGTCTATAGTTGCCTCGAGCGGAACAGATAACCTAAATGGTCATAACGGTGTAAATGGGCCTAACGCCCAATATTCGACCCAAGTGGGCCCACACGCTCGTGTGGCCTACTTAGCCCAATTTCAGCCATGGCTATGCAAAATACATAGCCTAGTCCAGTATGTTCCACTTGTCGTGGATTTTATCCGTATGGGGCCCACGAACCCATCGGGCCCACAAGGCCCGTTTAGCCAAACGAGGCCCAGATCGACCCAAACCCATGGGAACGCTCATGGCGGCCACCACAGTCTATTGCCCTTGACTTGTGGGCTCAGTTTACCACACGAGCGATTGCACGCTCGCGAGGTCCCAAATGCCAAAGTTTCAGCTTTTCGGCTTTTATCGATTATCATTTACGGAAAACAGCTACACACCTTTTTAGATTCTTGGTATGAATGATCCTGAAATGATTCACACTTCCACTGCTTCAATCGATGGAGTCTTACAAATCCGTAGATAAGCCGAGTTCAATACATTTGGATGCTACCAAAACAATGCGACGTGATCACATGTTAAGAACCTTAATAGATTACCAAATAACACAATAGTTACAAGCTTGCAACGCTACTTTTGTCCTTACTGAAATATCTATCCACTAGAAGCAACTCACATTGGGCAGAGCCAACCACTAGGAGAAAGACAGTCAATGGAAGAGAAGGAATAGGAATACCAAATATTCGGCCAATGAAACAAAGGAATATCGAAGTTGATTTCCCCCTCCTTTAAGAGAAACCGAAAATAGAAGAGGGAAAGAGGAGAAAATATTCTGCTAAAATTAATGTAAGGAAAACTCAAAAAACCTGAAGGAATAGAGTAAAAGAGAAAGGGATATTCAGCCAGAGTGGGGAAGGTAGAAGAGAACTCACAAATAATTGATTCGACTGGGACTGAAAACAGAAAAGGAAGAAAGAGACTTGGAAAATACAACATAAAGCTTCGGTATTTCACGAAACGAAGAAGAAGAACAATAACCCGAATGGTCACTGGCCAACTTCGGCACCATGGAGAAAAGGGAAGGTTTTAGAGGTTCAAAACATCAAAGAAAGCAATAAGGAGAACACCAAAACTACAACCGGCACAGCCAATCATATCCCCCAAAGCTCTCCAATTGCTGCAAAAACACACACCAAATGACCCCTAGCCGAATGCACCTACTCAAGATACCCAATTCGGCTACAACTGTCACGGGTCTCGACCTTTCGTCTCACAATCCGTGCGGCCTTAGGCGATCCGTTCGTCCAAACTCGCCCAAGTCAGCCTTAACTCCCAAAAGAGAGGATTCTTTTAGAACTCCTCCAAGGCACCAATTTGTATAGCGGAAGCGTTTGTACCAAAAGAAGCCACAAGAGAACAACAGAAAGCTAAAGAAAGAATGCTCACAAAGTGTTTGAGTAAATGCTCAGGAATTCTATTACTCTTAAGAATTCACCTTACAATGGATGATTTACAAATGAGGGGGAGGCTCTCTATTTATACTTGAGCTCCCCCAAAACCGACGGTCAAGATACATGTACATCAACGGACGAGATTCACTATATCCCTTGATTTTAGGGATTTACAAGATTTTCCATATCAAATCTAATCTAATCTTACAAGATACGATTCTCTTCTATCTTCTAAGATTAGTTACCAAAATTGCCTAAGTTGCCATGTCTTCATCATTGGGCCAACCAGGCTTTAATCTGATAGGCTTCTTTAGTAGCTCTCTGAATCGGGCCAGTTCTTGTGGGCTGAATGTCCCCCATCTAATCGATAGACCTCCATGGGGAGCTTCTTGCGGCATGGTCATGGGCTTTGCACTTTGGCCCGTGACATTCTCCCCCACCCAATCTCGCAACGCCCTCGTTGCGTTTTCTGGATGACACTGACTTGATTCACTGTGAAACTTTCTCATTGCCTCGGCTTCTTCCCAACTCGTCTTGCAATCGGGTTGTCCCTTCCTTCGGAACTTATGCCTCGACTTCCGTCGCCTCTTATCTTGAACCGTTCCACTCGTTGGTACATTTTGCTGGCAAGAAGTCTCCGCTATAACTTGCCCTAATTTTGACTTGTTTCTGTTGGAATCCCCTCGATTCTCATACCTCAGCTTCGTACCACCCACAGTTCCTTGGCCTCCTTGTTTATGAACTTTGAAAGGGCCCCTACGACCTTGCCAAGCCAATAAGTTAGAATTCAAAACACTATCAGAGTGTTTACAATGTACCTTACTCGTAGCATTTACTCGTCTCGACTGTTTTTGCATTGCTCCTTTTCCCTTGGAGCCCGATGCACAACCCACCTTTCCCAAAGGTGTCGGTTCCACAGTCGATCCCGCAGGCTTCATATCAGTCCCTTGCGCCACTAACACTTCCGAAAGGGCTTTCGTAGCATTCCGTTTCGACGAATCAATGTTTCTCCCATACGAAACATCTTCAACTAGTTGGATTGACGATAACACCTTAGTCCCAACTTTCACATCCCGATGCACCGGCACAATACTCTTTGTTGATGGACCGGTGGCAATATGGATTTGATCGGCCCATAGTTGCAGAGTTGCCTGAATCCTGACAAGGAAGTTTAAGCCAAGCACAAAATCGTAATCATCTAATTGGATTACCTCGAATTCTTCCTTTCTTTTCCATTCGCCGATTTGTAGTTCCACATCACGAACTACTCCCACAGTTGGGGCTTTCTCGAAGTTGCTACCTTGATCTTCTTATTCGATTTCCTAATCGACAGACCAAGCTTCTTCGTAGCCTTTTCCGACATGAACAAGTCCGATGCTCCCGTATCAATAAGAGCACTCCGCTTTTGACCCGCAATGTTGATGTCCACAAACATCAACCCATTTTCATTCCTCTTCCTAGGAATGAGCACCATCGAATTGACTTTCGATGTGTTTCCCTCGGTAGGCTTCGCCTCCTCCTTCAGCTCATCTTTCTTTGCCGAAATCATCACTTTATTTGGACATTTACACGCCATGTGTGGTCCTTGACAAAGAAAGCATTTCATCTTCTTCCTCTTGTCCCTTGGGTTGTCTAATCCCCGCTTCGCATCTCGTGGTTTCCCATTGCCACTTGTGCTATCAGTACTGTTGCCCCATCGCTATGTCCCCTTTCATCTTCTTCATGGTTTCTCTCACCATTGCCCCTTCCATTGGGCTTAGATGCCTCAAGCTTGTCTCCCGCCGGATCAAGCTCAACAAAGGACTCTGCTTCGGCCATGGCTACAATAAGTTCGGTGATTCCTTGCCTTCGCAACTCATGCTTTGCCCACGGCTTTAACCCATCCTCGAACCAATAGAAAGCTTCTTTCTCACTCAAGTCGGAGATTTGAAGCATTAACTCGCTAAATACCCGCACATACTCCCGAACAGTACCTTGTTGCGTGTGACGACAGAACTTTGCCCGAGCCTTTTTCTCAGCATACTGAGGGTAAAACTGCTTCTTCAACTCTCTTTGGAATTGCTCCCAAGTTCCAATAGCCGTTCCTCCACGTTTCTCATCTGTGGACCTACGTCGCCACCACAAGAGTGCAACATCAGTAAAGTAAATCGAAGCAGTGTTTACCTTAATGGCATCATCCTCGATGCCCATCGCTCGGAAGTATTGCTCCATTTCCCACAAGAAGTTGTCCACATCCCTCGCGGATCGTGCACCCTTAAACTTCTCCGGTTTGGGAACATCCATTGCTTGTTGCTTTAGCCTTGAAGACAACATCCCATTACTCAAAGCGGCTTTGTAGATCGCGAACTCCCCCTTAAGCTCTTCCATTTCTTTTTGCATGGCTAGCACCATATCCTCGAGAGCTTCATCCCTCTCTGCTAGCTTTACCTCAGTGGACTCGAGTAATTCCGTTATCTTTTCCCTATTTGCACCGAGAGAATCCAACACAAAATCTCTGAGTTGCTCCTCCATTGAGTCCAACCCATCTGTACGTCCCTCGACCAATTCAAGCGTCTCTTTCACATTTCCTACTGATTCCTCGAGATTGACCACTCGGTTCTCCAAAGCTGTCAGCATTTCCCTCGAGCGACTGGCTTTTCTAGCCCTCCCACGGGTCTCCATTGGCTCACTTTGACCAACGACTTCTTTCGACATCCCAACAGTGCCTTCGAACCACTCGAATATAACTTGGTTCAAAACTTGGCTCGGATACCACTTGTCACGGGTCTCGACCTTTCGTCTCACAATCCGTGCGGCCTTAGGTGATCCGTTCGTCCAAACTCACCTAAGTCAGCCTTAACTCCCAAAAGAGAGGATTCTTTTAGAACTCCTCCAAGGCACCAATTTGTATAGCGGAAGCGTTTGTGCCAAAAGAAGCCACAAGAGAACAACAGAAAGCTAAAGAAAGAATGCTCACAAAGTGTTTGAGTAAATGCTCAGGAATTCTATTACTCTTAAGAATTCACCTTACAATGGATGATTTACAAATGAGGGGGAGCCTCTCTATTTATACTTGAGCTCCCCCAAAACCGATGGTCAAGATACATGTACATCAACGGACGAGATTCACTATATCCCTTGATTTTAGGGATTTACAAGATTTGCCATATCAAATCTAATATAATCTTACAAGATACGATTCTCTTCTATCTTCTAAGATTAGTTACCAAAATTGCCTAAGTTGCCATGTCTTCATCATTGGGCCAACCAGGCTTTAATCTCCTAGATTTACTCCTTGATATCCTTTATAACAACTCCAAGACTAGTTCAAACTTTCACTTAACAGAGTTCGAATCTACTTCCCATGTTAGCAAAGTAAAAATTTCTTTGCTCTAGGTTTGACTCAAACACCATCCCCCTTTTAAGCTTTATCATGCCACTTACCATCAAGTCAATAGGCTCTTTATGTCATAACTTATCCTCAATATTTTATAAAGCCTTCACTCCAATATCCAGGTTTATTCAAGGAACAACCAAAAATTCTGCACACACCTTGACTTGAACCTCAAACCAAACACATACTCCTAACGCCACCTTGCCACTAAACCACATGCTTCCTTTGTAAAATTTTAACCATAAATAATTATAAGGCCTTCCAGCCAATGCCATGGTTCATTGAAAGGAAAAACTGAAATTTTGCTAAAGCCTGAATTTGAACCCAAGACTTCTCAGACACTCCCAAACACTGCTAAATCACTTAACCACTGAAGCAGACAGTTAATTGTGTTATTTTGTTGCACAAATAAACTTTTATGTGTTCCTACGCTTAAGGCCTATTTCTTCTACGCCCAAATTTGGGGCGTTACATAGCCTTTTTTTTCTGATATTGCTCGAGCAAGTGCTTATATATATCATCATCCATTATTAAATCCAATTCTTGTTGAACTGAGTAGTCAAACATGTCATGTTCTTTGTTATAGTCCCATTGATTCATCGGCTATCCACCTCTCTGGGATATATACTCGTTTGGCTTGGGTGAGAGTTCTTCTAAATACCCAGACTACTTATCTTTTTAATCATGACTCCATTGGTTTGTTGAAGCTCCATACAACCTACTCGATTTGGATTGTTCATACACAGACCTATACAACTCAATATCCATGATTAAATCTGATAATCAACAAGGTAAGTAAAAATAATAATCATAATAATATTTTTTCTCACTAAAATAAAATAAATTAAATTAAATAAAAGTTAGAACACTATCTAGCTCATTCTTTTTTCGATTAATATCATTTTACGGTAATCAATCTAACAAAAATTTCACCATCGCAATCCCCGACAACGACGCCAACAACTTGACCGCCTATAAATGTGTTATCGTTTATAGTAAAAATATCACACCAAAAATATAAGAAATTAATCGGCAATGTCCACAAGCGTACAGGTCAAATTGTAATATAGTAAAGTTTACTACGAAATATCGGTAAGTATTCCAAGGATCGTACCTAAGGGATTGCATATTGTAGAAACTATTATTAAATTAATTACAGAAAATAATTACTAATTTGATTGAATCACAAATTAGTAGTGTGAATCTAAATTAATATATTAATTAAACTAACAAAATTACTAAACCTAAATTAATCTAATGGAATTTACTATTCCTAGTGTCGATAATGCGAGCATCTAGCTTATGATTGATTAAATCCCTAATTAATAAACTGAAGATTAACTAATTTCAGAATCGGGTTTTAAAATGAATTAGCTAATAATTAACTAGTATTACCTCTTGGCCTCTACTAATTAATTAATCGGTTAGTTGATATTTGCTTATCTCTCAACATCACTTTCTCAACCAGCATAAACTATGATTTACTCGGCTAAACTTATCTCCCGATCTTGTCTAACCTATGATTACTTCCTAAGGTTGTCAAGCCTAGGGTTTAAGAACACATAATTTATACCAACTAATCCTATTATAAACCCTTATTCTTTTGTTAATTAATCGACATGACGAATTAATCAATTCAATAAACGAAACATGCAAGATATGAATAAAGCATAATATATAATTCTAATATTCATACAATCATTAGTTGGTCAAACTAAAAATATATAAATAAAAGAATAAAGTAGAAGGGTTAAGAGAATGCTCATTAATAATATATTAAGGCGCGAATCCAGAGCAATCTCAGCTCGCGATTGTTTTCACATTGAAATAGAAATTTTCGATTACACGAACATAAAAAGGAAATACAAAGAAAACTTAATAGGAAAAAATGTGACTCTAAGTCTGCACCACAATTCCGGTGACCATAAGGTTGCTTATATAGGCAACAGGCTACTTGGTGACCACTCAACCCTAGATACACTTAGATACCAATTAATACAATATTATGATAAATGCTAGGGGTTTAAATATGGAAATATCCCCAAAATTCTTGTCCAAGGAATTATCTTTATTTTGGATTACCATCATCGGGAAGACTCTTTGTAACGACGTTGCCACTGTGAAATCCCTCCTATATTTATCGTGTTGTCATGACGAGAGGAAGCTCCTCGTCATGACATCAAGTGCTTTCTCGGCCTTGGCAACTTCATTGTGCTATCGAGCTCTCATGTCTATAACATCTTTAACCCTTCTATGTTGCTGGAATAGGGTTACGAAGCGTTACCATAAAATCGTAACTTTAAAGCATACATTTAATAACTCAACATAAACATGGCAAAATTCATTCATATAGATGCATAACGTTCCATAATCAAGGCTTCGAGGCCCAAAAACATTTTAGAAATGATTCAGGACTAAATCGAAACATTTGGAACATTTAAGAAAAAGTTGGAAAATTCGTCTGACTCACACGGCCGTGTAATGGCCCAAATTTAAGGTTATCGGAACAGTGGTTTCGGGACCACAAATCCGATGAGAAAAATTTTATTTTTCTTATATTTTTATGGTCTATGATTTCACAAAATGATTTCATGAAAATTTCGTTCGAAAATTTTGACGTTTGGGCACTCAATTCAGTCAAAAGGACTAAATTGTAAAAAGTGCAAAAGTTGAGTTCTACATGTTAGAGGTGTCCAATTGTTATGAAACTTTAAATTGGAGGTCCTTATATGGTAATTAGACCATTGGTAACTTGGTAGACAAAAATGGACATGAGATAAGTGAAATAGAAAATTTTTAAGTTAGGGGCAATTTGGTAATCTAGTAATAAAAATAATTAAAAGGGAAAAAGATGGCAAAAATCATCATCTTCTTCATTAGGACGAAATCAGCAAGGGGGGAAGCCATAGATAGGGTTTTCAAGCTTCCAAGCTCCATAATCAAGAAGAACGAAACTCGAGGTTAGACAAAGGAAAGAGTAAAGTTGAAGACTAAGTTGGTGAATTTGACTATAGTTGGTACCGAGGTAAGTTTACGGTAAATAAATGCAATATTTCAATAATTATTATTAATGCTGCTATTTTCCAGCAATTATGAATTTATTTGATGATGATCCAAGCATGAAATGATAGAGAATTAAAGTTAAAAAGCCCCGTTGATACATAAGGATGGTACTGGATACGAATATCACGACATTTGGGTAAAGAGATCCCATGTAAGACCATGTCTGGGACATGGCATTGGCATCCTTGAGATCATGAGAGGTCCCATGTAAGACCATGTCTGGGACATGGCCTTGGCACCGAGATGAGAGGTCCCATATAAGACCATGTCTAGGACATGGCGTTGGCACCGAGATGAGAGGTCCCCTGTAAGACCATGTCTGGGACATGGCATGGGCACCGACATGAGAACATCCCATGTAAGACCATGTCTGGGACATGGCTTTGGCATGTTATGATCAGAAGATACCCGAGTATCCTTATTATTCCAATGTGGTTCAACGGGCTAGTAAACGAATCAGGTACATGAAAGTTCAGTTAAAGATAAGAAATGGCAAGCTCAGGTGAGTTAGGAGTTAAGAATTTATTATATTAACATTTGATATTCAATGATGCAGCAAGAGAAGAGTAAGTTATGAACACAAGTATATTAAGTAATCAAGCAAGAGAACTAGTATGAGATTAACTAAAGAGTAAAATAGAGATATAGACACTTGAGTTTAATTATTTGTGTTAAATATTGTTATTGATTTGCTAGTAAACTTACTAAGCTTTATGCTTACGTCTTTTATTTCTCTTTCTCTTATAGTATTGTAAGGTTACTTCAAGGATCCTAAAGAAGTCGGAGATCGTCCACACTATCAAGAACAACTACTCGGTATTTTATGATGAAACATGTTTGGGTTATGGCATGTATAGGGATTTAGTTATTTTGTATGTTTGTAGTTATGATTTTGCTAAAGAATGGTGTGTAAGTATTTGATGATGTATGGTTATTAAAATGGTTAGGTATGAAGGTATTTGTTGTTATAAGAGTTTAGGTGATAAATTATGTATGGAAATCATGAAAAGCTAAAATTGTGCAAAGAAACAGAATTCAGGCAGCAACAGTGACGTGAATTTGAAAAATCACCTAGGATAGTATAAAATGAATTAGAGGGTGAATAATATATGGAATGAAATTTTATTGAGTCTATTTTCATGGAAAAATAATGATGTAGCAAAAAGAAATTTATATTTTAAGATATGTGAATTTTAGTGAGACAAGGTCAGAACTGTTTTTGGAGTCCCCTGTTCTGAGTTTAGAAAATCATTAAAAATTGTATAAAAATGGTTATGAGTTATAGTTTATATTTCTAGATTCCTTATTGAGTATATTTTCTGTAGAAAAAGTAAGAACTTAATATGAAAATTATACAGTGAGAAAACTTATTTTTAGTGACAAGAGGTCAGGACTGTCAGGTGGTGAAACAGGGGAGACTTTAACTAATAAACTGTACTAATTGGCTGAAGAAAAAATTACAAAAATTTTATGGTAAGTAGAAATATGAGTCTAGTTTCAGGAAAAATTTACGGAATTAAATTTTGAGTTTTGTATCTCGATTTATACTTAATTTAATAACTGCTGCGCGATTGGACAGCTTTGCTGTAAATAATGAAATTAATTTGCAAAGTAAATTTTTATGCTCCGAATTAGTAAAATAAGTTAAGTAATGCCTCGTGCTCGACTCCGGCAACGGTTTCGGGTACAGGTTGTTACACGGCCGTGTAGCCGAGCCGTGTGATTCACACGGTTGAGACACACGCCTATGTCTCAGGCTGTGTAACAATCGAAATAGGGACACACAGTTGTGTCCCAGCCTGTGTCTGTGCCCGTGTAACTTTCAAAGTTGGGTCACATGGCCAAGTTATATGCCCATGTGCCAGGTCATGTAACACTCGAAATGGCCTCACACGCCCGTGTGCCAGGCCATGTGCTAGGCCGCGTAACTGTCTGACTTGTAATCTTTGAAAACTACAGGGGACACACAGCCATGTCGCATGGTCGTGTGTCATACACGGTTGAGTCACACGCCCATGTCTTAGGCTATATGGACATGAAATTGGCTAAATTCAAGCCATTTTCATCACCATTACAAGCATGTACCTACAAACAATTTGTACCCATGACCAAGGCATCAAAAACATACTAAATCAGACATAAAATGACCAATTCAATAGGCCATTAACATACAACCAATATGCCTTACAAGGCACCTCAATCACAATCAATCAAACATACCTAAACATAAGCATATTTGGCCATATTTCAACCATCTCAAAATATACCATAACTTGACCTATTTCATGTCAATATAAACTTACCATTTTTACCATAATTATGACCATTAGAACTTCCACACAAACATACCATTATAACCTTGACCAAAACATCAAAACCACTGATATAATCACTAGATAGTGTGATAGATCTCCGACGAGCTTCCAAACCAATCAAGCTTTCGACAATCTGAAAAGTAAAGGAAAGTAATTACATAAGCAATGAATGCTTAGTAAGCTCGTATAAACTTTAAACATAATATTCCATTACAATAATGAACTTTATAAGGTAAATATAAACTTATGTCAATGCCACAAGATTTATCAAACTATATAACCATCAACTTACAATGAGTAAGTCTATCAACATCATATATAATTTTCATTCCTAACTTTATAGGATTTTATAAGACATATTACATTATCATTAACCTTTTCATAAGACTATGAACTACTCCCTTTACTTACTTTCCATTCCAATTACTTAGCGTAAACTTAAATAACAACATCAATTCACAAATTAGTGTATTTATTCATGACATAGGTAAATTCATCCATAGCATACGTAATTTCTCACAAATAAGTCCATCATTCAACTCAACAATCTTTTTCATCACATTACATCTCAATTATGAACTTACTGTTTCATTATCTTTTCTTACTGTTTCATTTGCATAATATAAGATATAAGCATAAACATCATCCAATTACACAAGCTTGATACAAGCCTAAATATAATCATCAATACACAAGTTAATGCATCTATAGATGACTTATTTGGGACCAAACACATGATAAGCTATTTCATAAGAAAATATATCTTTTAATTCATACAACCTTTTCATGCACATAAGCATATTTCTGTTTGGACACTTACCATTTCGATGTATATCATTAAGATTAAGCATAATATAATCCAACCTTAAGCTTGGCACAAGCTTAAGCATCATCAACAACACATGTTAGTGGATCAATTCATAATTCACTTGAATTAACATAAGGCAAGTCACTAAACATGAACCACATCACTTGAAATCATCAATTTCATGAACATAGACATACTTTCATTGAACATTTCATTTTCATTCATTTTCATAGTTTTCATGACATAAGTCATTTGAATACTTACCACTACTTCCCTTTTCATGCCCGTTGAACCACTTAGAATAATATCGGATAAGTGGGAAAGCTCACACCAACTGTGTTAAACATATGGCCGAACCTATTCCTTTTCCTTTTCCTTTACATCATTGCTCACTCGAACCATAAAATGGGTCTGCTCACACAAGCTGACGATTGGAATGTAAACTATATGATGCTACTCACACAAGCTAATGAGTATCCATAACAAATGTTGGAACTCAGCCACCAGTAAGACATTCAGGACCAACAATCGAAACATAGTAACCTGGGTCTGCTCACACAAGCTGATGGTTAGAATGTAAGCTACAAGATGCTGCTCACACAAGCTGATGAGTATTCGTAAAAAATGTCAGACCTCAGCCATCGGTAGAACATTCAGGACCAGCACCCGAAACATGAAAACCCTAATGATATGTCATTTGTATCCTATATAATCCTAAGGTTCAAACGGGGCTCGATAATCGTCAATTCGTCACAATATGGACATAATCATATATATTGATTCATTAACATTAAAACAACACATTAAACATTCAATTTAATCAACATTTAAGTGATTATAGTTCATATGAACTTACCTGACTAAATTGCAGAAATGTCAAAGTACAGGGGCTATTTGGTAATTTTTCCTTCTCCTCGATTTTCTACTTATTTTTTATCTAAATTAATAATTTTATTAAATTCATTAATTTAGACAGAAAAACCAATTCATTTTATGAAATTTTGTCCTTTTGATATTTTTACAAAATTTCCCTCAACTTTTTATTTTTATTCAATTTAGTCCATAGTCCTAATCATGCAAATAGACCAATTTTATTGAAAACCCATGCCAACCGAATGTTCATAGCTTCCAATACAGCCCATATTTGTAAAAATTTCACATCAAGTCCTTGTATTTTTACTATTTCAATAATTTAATTCCTAATCGTTAAATTAATCAAAAATCACTTAACAAAATACTTATAAATAACCAATAATGCTTCAAATTCATCATTTAACATCTAAAATCACAAAGATTCATCAATGACAACATTCAAAATCTTTAACAGTTTCAAAAACGAAGGTACGAGCTAGCTAGACCTAGTTGCAACGATCTCAAAAATATAAAAAATATTAAAAAAAGGGTGAAAAATGGCTAACCATGCATTAATTGAAGCATGGTTGAACTTAACCTTTTTACTTTATTTTAATAATAAAATAACATATAAAACATTAAAATTAAAAGAAATTAAAGCATCAATTTGTACCACTATTTTAAAGATGGTTTATTTATCATTAAGGTCATCCAATTATAATTCTTTAATCAATTAACACCTTTAAACTAATAACGATTGTCCATTTCAACTTTTACGCTTTAGTCCTTTTTACTTAATTAACTATCTAAACATTAAAGTTTCTTAATGAAACTTTAATAAAACTTTAATAACATTCCATAAATATTTATAAAAATATTCATGGCTTGGTTTATAGAAACGAGCTCTTGATACCTCACATTCTAAAACCACTTGACTTTAGGGTCATACCACTTGAACCTAATTATTCATTCAAATAGCATGACTTGTCAATTCAAAATTTATTTAAATACCATATTTGACTTGTAAATATTAAAGAATAATATTTACAAACTTACTCGTTAGATTTGTAGCCTCGAAACCACTGTTTCCAACACCACTGAAAAATGGGTTGTTACAACGTCTCACGGTTCGATAATCATCCCTTGTATTCTTGAACCTGAACTAACATCCTACACAGTAAAATAGCCTATTAGTCACTCACGAGCCTCAAGTTGCCCTTACGGGTCATCGAAATAGCAAAAACTGCATAAAAATCTTATTTTATTATTATTTTATTCCCAACCTACTAATATTGAAAATGCAATAATTAATTATAAAAGTGCTAGAAAACAAGCTTTTCAAGTGTGGAAATGACCTAAAATAACTACTACATTTGATGTCAGGTCAAATACCCCCACATTTAAGTCTTTTATCCTCAAGCAAGCAAAACAAAAACAAAAGTAAAATAAAAGAAACTAGAAAACAAAACAACTAAAAATAAGAAATAAACATGCAAAAGATAAAATGTACTAGAACTAGTATGATACATGAAATTGAATAGAAACATATTAACAAGATAATGTAAGTAAACATATAACTCTAGGATGATATACAATTGACTCATAAGTTCTAAAATTAGATGGGTTAGTTCAATAAATTACAAAGCAAACAAATAAAAGAATATTAGGTATAGGTTTCTGTTTCCCACAAGCCATCCCAGAAAAGAAAGAATGAATATGAGAGTTCGAGTGAGGAGGTTTTTGACTCACCTGATGGTCACTAGTTCTAGTTCAGATTCAAGCTTTGAAGAAAATTTTCCTTTAAAATAAATTGTTTCATCAAAGGCTAAGTTTAAGAAGCATGTAAGAACAATGTTTTCCATCCAAAGAAATAAAAAGCTGAAGATGAGTGGTGTTCTAGCAATGCTTGCTCATGCAGTGGGAAAGGAAAAAGCATAGGTGGAAATACATTTGGCCAAGAAGGACCTGATATTCCTTACACCTGATTGTCTAAACAAATACATGGCGTTGAGGACAAAGTGTTTCATTGAGGAGCAAAATATCAAAGATGCAAGTTTTGTTGAGCAAGGCATTGACACCTTCCTAACAAACAGTGGTCTACTTTCATTTGTGAAGCCATATGTGAGGGAACTTGTGTTGGAGTTCTATGCTTTGATACTCTCAATCACTGATTCAAGAAGTAAATTGTACCAGGATATGTATGTTAGAGGCCATTAGTAAGAGTTCAATCGAGAGCTGATTTCAAAAGTGGATGAAACCTTTGATGCCATTATTGTTGCTTTTACCAACAACATCTATTATTCATGGCCTGAGAAAGGAAGCATCAGAGCTTCTTCATCGTCCACTGTATATCCTATCTTGTTTTCAATTGCAACGAGAAATTGGGTCCCAAACACATAGAGGGTCTCTGTAGGCAAACATATATAATTGTATAACAATATTTCCCTCCACCACACTAGGGTTTCCTAGAGACATAAAGCTCGGTAATCCGCAACAAATGTTGGATTATGATATAATCAGTAATAAACTTCGTACAATCACATACTTTGTATCATCATATATATCACGTACCAGGGTAAATTAACCCTATTGGCATGTTAATCATATCCTATCATTTATTATGATCACTCAGGCATATAAAGTTCATACAATCATTTCTTTACAATTTAGTCCACAACTCACCTTTTGTACTAAATCGCAAAAAATTCAAATTACAACCAATCATTCACAAATTCATATTTCAAATGTACAACAATTTAAATACAATCATACCATATGAACTTACCTAATTAAATCAGCAAATAAGTTAATTGTAACAACCAATCGATAATTTTACCTTTTCCTCGCTTATCCTCGGTTTGGTTCAATTTCTGACCTATACGATAATTCATTTCAATTTACCAGTTTCAAATAGTTTATAACATCCTATTAAATGCATGGATCAGTCCAAATTTTATTTTTCAAATGACCCTAAAGTTTTGTTTTTATTCAATTTAGTCCTTAAAATCGAAATTGCTATTACTTTCAAATTTGATCTTTGATTTTGAAACCGATCTCAATTACATCCTTTTATAACTCTCTATTATCAATAAGTACAAAAATCTTACATTAATTTCAAAAATTGTACACTTTAGTCCCTATGTTAAAAAACTAGCAATTAAACTTTACAAACTAGTCAATTTTACTTCTAAGCTTAAATTTAACAATTTAGTACGAAAAAGTTCAAGAAATCAACAATGGAAACTTTAACATTTTTACAAATTGGTACAAGGGTTAGCTAAATCAAAGCTCCCACAACCTCAAAGACATAAAAATTACAAGAATATGACTTGAAATCTTACCAATTTGAGGGACCAAAAGTTGAAATGCTCAAAACCTTATTCTTTCCATTTAGTTTCAATGAAGAAGACGTGAGAGAAGAAAATGGCTTTGTTTCATTTTGTTTTTACTTTTGTGATTAGATTAACCATTAATTAATAAAAATTAGCTTAATTAACTATAATTAACTAAAATTAATTATAATTAAAAAATTTAGTGGATGAAAATCAATTCCCACCACCTTTTGGCATATTTTCAATTGGTCTAGTTGCTCAATTGGTCCCTTGGTTAATTAAAAATCCATAATGATTAACTTTTACCAATTTTACAATCTAGTCCTGGTACCTTAATTAACTATCCGTTTAAAAAAATTAAGGGGCCAAATTTCAATTAACCTTTACACTAACCTCGTAAATATTAAATAAGAATATTTACAAACTCGATCATCAAAAATGGGGTTTTGAAACCACCATTTCTGACACTATTGAAAAATAGATTGTTACATAATGCCAATGAGAGGATATCATTTACCCATTTCTAGGACTATGAATTTCACTATTGTAAATAGTGTTACGTATGGCAAAATTCATATACCCAATGTACTAGCTTTCAATTCCTTATCTATTTGAACTCTGGCTTTTACTTACATCAAAGTATACGAGTCACGCATACATAGTCTACCATCCACTCAAGATTAAGGTATGTCACACTATGAATGTCACAAGTGAATAAATCCATAAACACATTCAGCATTTATTCTACTTGGGTCATGTCTGATGTAATTTCAATCAAGTCAGTCTCATCCATGTCTCTATCTTCTAGGAGTCATTCACTTCGATGCTCATGATAAGACATCTCCCCAATTAGTTTGATAGATGACATATTAGTCTTTCACTCGATTTGCTCATTTCCAATTAAACTAAGACATGTTTGGGTTCATCTACTAAAACAAGTTGTCTTTTCGTATTATGATCCGACCACGTAATACTGCTTAGTATTAGTTAAATATTAGATAACCAATGAGCTAATATTTACTTCCATTTTGCTTTGTGTGCAAAAACCATTGAGGACAATATACAAAAGGTATTAATGTAATTCATGGGCAATTCAATAGACTAACATCACGTTTGGTTGGAGGGAATGGAATAGGGTTGTAATGGAATAGAGTTGTAATCAGTAATTCATTTGTTTGATTGAATGGAATGGAATAGAGCTGTAATAGCATTCTTGTGTTTGGTTGAATGGAATAGAAGTTGTAATAGCATAAGGAAAAATGTTTAAATGACCAGAGTACCCTTAACATAATTTTTTTTATGTAGAATTATTATTAAATATAATTTAATAAAAAATAAATAATTTAATCATACTTTAATATAATTATTATTAAATATAATTTAATAAAGATAATAATATATAATTTAATAACATTCTTAATATAATTATTATTAAAATATGAATTAATAAAAATCATAATATATAATATTAGAAAAATAATATATAACAATTTTATTATTTTAAACGCAATGCATATTTAAGTGTTGGAATATTATTAGCGAAAAAATAATTTAATTATCTTCTATAAATGAATCTTCCTATAAATTAATCTCAATTTTGTGGTTTCATCTGGAGTTTCATTTGGACTATAATAACTTGTGTCATTATCTTCCTACAAATTAATCCCAAATTTATGGTTTCAACTAAAGTTTCATTTGTTATTTAC
This sequence comes from Gossypium raimondii, assembly GCF_025698545.1. Classification (NCBI taxonomy): domain Eukaryota; kingdom Viridiplantae; phylum Streptophyta; class Magnoliopsida; order Malvales; family Malvaceae; genus Gossypium; species Gossypium raimondii. The sequence goes on along the minus strand of NC_068571.1, from coordinate 29,114,759 downwards.
ATAATTTTTATATATATTTTTTACGTGTTATAATCTAAAATGATAAATTTTATTAAACATGAAATTTTATTAAAAAAGAAGAAGAAGAAAAAGGCGCAAAGCACCGAAAAGAAAAAGTGCATCTTTTTATTTTTCTACTTGCCCACCATTGGTATTAGTGTCGGTGAAACATTTGTATAAATAGTTTGAAATTTGGTACAAACATAATAAAATTATATAAATAGTCTGAAATTTTTATTTTTCTACTTGCCCGTTGGTATTAGGATCACTAAAGCATCGAAAAGAAAAGCCACAAACATTTTATTTCCATATATTCAACACTTGGAATCTTGTCAAGTTTCAATATCTCCTCTGTTTCCAAATAGACCAATTGGGGACAATCCGCAATCCTAATAAAATGATGTCAAAACTTAACCCATTTTACGATAAAGATTCCAACGCTTTCCAACTAGAGATGTCAAAATTTATTGAGTTTGCGAATCTCAACAATGTCTTCTCTGCTGAAATTTCAAACTTTGAAATGTTTTTAAGAGACAACTTTTTAAAGAGGTAACCGCCTCTACAGAAGAAGATACTTCATCCACCAATTCTTCAGACCCTTCAATGCTTAACTCACATAGAGATGAAAAATCTGAAATTGAACATTGAACATTGAAAACCAAATAACTATATTCTTAATTACTCAATGTTTCACTTAACTATCAAATTAGGATATTTTTTTTACTTCAAAACTCATTACCATGAATGAACATTGAAAACCAAATAATCATAACCTAAACTAAACTAAACAACTATTTTATTACTTTCTTTTAACAAAAAAAAATTATAATTCAATTAAGATAAAGACAAGGTCTTGGTGCTCATAACTATATTGAGTGATTAGATAAGAAAATCAATCAAAAGCCCTAAAAATAAACAAATCCCAAAAAGAATTTTACTTTCAGGATTATGTTTGGACCTGGATTGAGGTGGACCAAAAGAGGAAGATGGAGAACCTGGGTATCCACATTTCATGGCCAAAATTATTTTTTTTTTAAAAATTAAACTTGTATGAAACAAGCATTAAGCATCAAACAAAAGAGCCACCAACAATCCATTCCCAACACTAATCAGCGTAGAAGAACACAACACAAAATAAAATAAACAATTTATGGTTGACTTAGTTTTTCTACCCAATCATTTTTCTTTTCTTTTTAGGAATTTTAGCCTCTATATGTTTTAAAAGAGAAATAAGTACTCTTATAATAATAGTTTAAATAAAATCATAAGAGATGCTTGTTGAATGTGATGAATTTCAGTGTAATAGCAAAGAGCATACTTAAAAGCTATATATGGTTACCAAATTTGAAGAAAAGCTAAAAACATATCGTGCCTAACATTTTCTCCTAAAATATACTTTAGAATATCTCTCCCAGTCATGAGCCCTTAATTACAACCTTAACTGCAACCTCAGTCATGAGCTGCTAAAATATCTAGATCAAGTGAAATTAAATTAATAAGATAACAAAATAAGTATAGATACATAAAACGTTACCATTAGAGTAATTGAGTAACTTAAAGCACTCTAATAGCACTCAAACCCAAGAAAAGGATACATAAGCATGATTCCCCAGCAAACCAAAAACCACCTTATCACCTAAGTTCAGCACACAACTGGTATTTTTCTTCACCATTGTTCCATTTATTTACACTAACCCCTTTCTCCCAGTACTTTCTAAAATGGCACAGAGTTGTACTAATGGTTTTGTTTTTTAATTAGAAATTGTAGTGTTTACTCAATCAAATTTTGAAATTTGATGTGCAAATGAAAACATTAGGATTTTGCAGTTCACAAAAATGTTGAACTCATTGCAAATATTATTAGAATTTTGATTTAAGTTAAAACTCAGAAAGACTGCAACTAGTTCATAAATCTAAAATTTACCAAAGACAAAATTCTTTAATATACAGAAAAGATTATGATCGAAAAGATAATATAAGAGAGAATGCTTTATATGTCAACTATCAATTAAACAAAGACTAACTACTATAGAAGATATTTTTCTTCAAGAAATGTTTGAAATTACCAACGCCGACTATGATAAAAGCCTACACTAAGGTATAGTAGTTGTTTCTGGCCAATAGCCCATGTATAAAATGAACTCCTCCCCTTGTCTAAAACAATCGGCGTTAAACCTTTAAAACAACCAAATCCAATTTCAGTCAAAATGACACTTATGAATTGAAAAGAAAAAGCCAAAAAGAATGCTTCAAGAATCAAGTATCAAAATCACTCAAACAACACTTGTAAATTCAAGAATCAAGAAGTAAGAAGTGAAAGAACGCATCTAAAAAATCAAATGCAAATCCAAATTAACCAAAATTAAACTAAAAAAAAAAGAGCTATTACGAGAGGCATTGAATAGGCAATTCAAAACCCGACCCTCTAAATGGATATGCAGTGTTTACACGTAATAAAAATATATTTCTTATCATTGATTCCACTCCACTCTTCAACATTGATTGGAACCATTTTATTAGTTACCCATACCCACCAACTCAGTTCATTTTGGTTAACATTAATAAGAATTTCAGTAGAATGCTTATCATCCTCTAATTTAAAATCAAATTAAAAAAGTCATGGTAACTAATCAATTAATATCAATATTCTTACTAATAAATAAAAGGAAAACTAAAACAAGAACGAAAAAAATTGCATCAACTTTATTGTCACAGTTATTAATCCAGCTTGATGCAGTGATAATTTATCAATTCGATTAGGAATTTCTTGTTGCATGTCCTTCATTCATGGAAAAGCTATATAAGATATTAGAAACGCAAATAATTGATACAAAAATAATAATATAAGAACATGTAGCTTCCTTGAATGGAAACTCGATTTTAGTATTGGATCCATTAAGAGATTCGAGTCGAGCAAAAATTATTTAGATTCCATGGTAGATATCAAACGAGCATAGAGCTGCAATTAATTAAATAATTAGGTCTAAAAATTAAAAAGAAAAAGAAAACCAAACACGAAAAAAGGGTTATGAAATTTATGGACCTCAGGAGGACAATCGTCTAAATAAGTATGAGATTCAAAGAGATTGTTGAAGAGTTTGAGGTTCTATTCCAAAAGATAATTGAGACTGATTTTTAGATTTTAGGGTTTCTAATTTCTTTTCGAGCTTAAAAGTGTCATGATTTTTAGGAGAATCATCATCGAGGTTGTGACGGTTGTGGCAACATTCCATGGTGGTCCAAGTGACGTTGGCGACTTCGAGAATTGTCTTGGAAACCTCCACAGCTTCATGGCCAACAATCTAGGAGGTATTGAAGGTGAAGGTAATATCGACTGAGGAACCAAAAAAAAAAAGAATGAAAGAGGAGGGTAAAAATTGAAAAAGGAATGGCTATGCAACATTTTCCCTGAATAAGAATGGATTCAATGCAGGTTGTAATAGGCATTACAACCAACTAAACATTGGTTTGGTGGTGGGCCCATCAAATTGGGCTGTAATCTATTCCTATTACACCCAACCAAACATGTTGTAAAGATCTTTAGCATTCTGATTGCCAAGTTTTTTTTAAAAAAAAAAGGGGGGAGTACTGTTAGTATGGAGTAGAGGAAGCTGTTGGTTTTGAGTGTCATGTTATATAGGAGGTATATGTCCTTCTTCTGCTACTAATGAAGCCATTTATGTCTCTAGAAGATGTTTTTGATGCTAGAGATGTTAATGATATTGAAAATGAATAAGACCTTGTTATGGTGATGACTTTTTTTGACTTCTTTTTATTTTGAACTCTAACTCTGGTGTGTATAATTGAGATGATGATACTTATTTGCCGATACTGATATTTTGGATAGTGTGGAATTGCTTAATTGATTTGTGATATGATGATATGTTGCATGTTTACTTTGTTGCACTTTACCTTATCAATTGCTTAGTTATATTTAGTAGTTTGATTATTGGTGCGAATTCTAGACGTAGCATTGATAGTTAAAATTACTATAATATGTATTAAGTTGAGCTAAGTAGAGTAAGGTTTGTGTTGAGAGGGAGCTATTGTTGATTGCAGTAGCTAGATTCTCATATTGTTTGGTTTTGTTCAATAAATTGCCAAAGATTGTTGAGGTAAAATGAGCTAAGAATTGCTAAGTGCCACTCGACAATGCCAATTGTAGACTGCCACTAAAATGGTGTAAATATTTGCCTTATTTGGTTTGACAATTTAATAAATAAAATCTTTGGACTTATTAATGTGTTGTTTTATTGAAGATAGTATGATCCATCTACGAAAACCAATCCTTGGCATTCGAAGGTTGGATTGGATTCGTGTGAATCAACTAAGTCTTGGAATGTAGAGATTTGATCGAGATAGTGTTGCTGATTTTAGAGAGCATATCTTTGATTGGTTGTGCTTTGAGTGTTAATGATGTAATAATTATTTTTAAGGAGTTTCTCTGTATTCACTTAGATTTTATGTTAGTAAGCCAAATTTTGAATATATGATTTAAGGCTTGTCTAGGTTTTGTATGAGAGCTTATGAGTGCATTCTAATCTGTTCATTGCAAAATTGATTTGTGAGAGAGTGCAAACTGTTATTGTAAAATTGTTGAGTGTTTACTACCTAAGTTCTCAATGGGAGATTTAGAGGTGAGTGCCCTAGTCTTTAGGTACAAAGGTGAGATCTCTATACTTGGGGAGTGATAAAGTGTGAATCACTTGTTGTATATGTGAATAAAGATAGTGGAATTACTCATTGAGCTAGGCTCCCCAGACATAAGAAAACCAAACTGTGTAAGCAAATCTTTGGTGTTAATTGTTATTTTGTTTGCACAATTTTCACAATGCCAAGCTGTAGTGGCCATTGCAGTCTAGTACTTCCACTGCAGTTTTCATTTTTAGCAAACAAGCAAACTTAAGGTAGCAACACCAAAAATTAAAAATCCTTTAAATAAAAAATCAATTTATAATTATAAAATAAAACTAAAAACGATAAAAATAAAACTACAAAAATGAATAAGATGTGAATATACCTAAACAGTGAAGAAATGGCAAATTCTTACTAACCAAATTTCGACTCATTCCATTTTAATATCTTCCATTGGATATACCAACATATACCCTTAACTCTTATAATCAAAGATCAAACTTTCTGGTCCGATAACATGAATAAAATTAATTTGAGTATAATTATTAAAAAATACGTCTAAATTTCAAGCACTAAATCATCATTACCCATTCAACTTTTTTCATCATTGTTGATTAAAGTAATAACGTGGCAGCAAATTATAATAAAATTTCATGAAAGTTATGTATGATATAATAATCGTGGAATTGTATGTATATATAATTTATTTGGGTGAAAGAAAATTGAAAATTTAAGTGGAGGTATATTTGTTATTTAAATACAACAAAAGATGGAATTGCAATTTGTATACTTTTATTTACTTTCTTTGGCTTATGCAAGTCTTATTTGAGTTGAAGTATAAACCTGTAGCAACTACTATTCTTCAAGAGTTTTATTGTTTCAGTTCCTTTCTAACCATTATATATTATTATAATATATGACCAACCAAAACATCTTTAATTATTGAATTCTTTATAATCTACAACTTAGAAAAATAATTTTATTTCCTTTTTCTTTAATTGGCAGGGTGTAGGGTGCAGGGACAAAATTTATAATTTTAAAACATTAAGTATAAAAGTTCAATTAGAAAACCTGGATTTCTTAAAATGTCGAATACATATCTTACTTTTTAATGAATATATACTGAAAATTAATTCCAGAAGAAATATATAAATTTTAAAATCTTCAGTTTTTTTTGCATAGATTAAATAAATATCTTAAAATTAATTTGAGAACAAATAAAGGATAGTTCGTTCTAAAGCCAGTTTTGAAAACCTATTTAATAATTGAATTTAAGTGTAATTGTTTATAGTTATGCTGGCATGTTTGAGTAATTGATAGGTCACTGAATTGGATATAATTTGAGCACCCCAATTACATTTTTCAATTCATAGAGGGGAAGGTGAGAATCGGAGTAATTACACGAATAATTACACTCAAATTCAATTTGTAAAAAAATATTTCTATGCAAGTTATAAAAATTATATTATAAACATAATGTGTATGAGTATTTCAGATGGTTATGACAAAATTTCTTATATTATAAATCTTAAAAAGTTATATTATAAAAATATTTTATGTATTTTACAAAATTATATTATTTAAATTCTAAAAAAAAATTAAGTTATGGCTAAAGACAGTGGGCTCAAATGGCCCAGATACAAAATTAACCCTAGCCTAGCCCACGAACTCAACATCTTTCAGCTAGGGGAAAACCCTAAGGCGCCGCACGTTCTGTCGGCCTCCCTCGCGCATGCTACCACCACGCGTTTAACATCTCTATCACCTGCAACACACCTGCAAGAAAACAACAAAACAGAAACGACAAACGTACAATCCAAAGCACAAAACGACAAAAGAAGAGAGATTTAGGGTGGGTTTGGATGGGCGATTGGGTGCGGTGCGATGCGTTTAACTTACTTTTTGTCTCACGCTACAGTATCGCTACAGTATCTAATCTCACCGCCACCGCTGATTTTACACTAACCGCAGGTAAACACACCGCCCATCCAAACTCACCCTTAGTCTTTTTAAATCGGCTATAAAAGGCCGAATAGGGTGATTGTATTTGTTTCTTCTGGATTTTTTGACGAAAACATCAGAAATCAAAAATAAAAAGGTTTTTGTTCTTGTTCTTCGTTTTCTTCTTTGTCAATTCATTTGTTTATTTATTTTTTTACGAATTATTTTTTAAAAAAACTCTTAATAAATAAAGGAGTAAAAAGGGGGAAAAGGGGATTACCGGAGATACCTCGCGACCGCGCAGTCGGTGGGTGGTTCTTCGTCGTTGGCCCAGATCCGAAAGGGGGATTATGAGCCCCTGTCTCGGCGCTCATAAGGGTTCAAAGACTCGACTTTTCAAAATGCTCGGAAGCCGGGCTTTAAAAGCCCTTTGTCGTGCTTCGTCGGCCGTCGGTTTAGTGGCGGTGCGGGGGACGAACGAGCGGAGGTGAGAAGCCCGACCGTCGGAAGACATGGGGGGCCTTCAAAGAGCCTTCCAGTTTTTTTTTTCTCTGAAGAAGGAAAAATGAAATTTCAAAACAAAGTTTTAGTTTAAATAACATAAACTAAATGGCGCCGTTTCAATAGGCCTCCCCAGGCGCCAAAACTGCATCGTTTTGGGGAGGCCGACCCGTAGCCCACAGGATACGCATGTTTCTGCGGTGAATGGGCAAATTACACGCGGGGTCCCTCCATCTTGCGCCGTAGTGCAATCTGACTCTTTTGTTTTTTTTATTTGGAATTCTGTGTCTATTTCAATCTGGTCCTTTGACCATATACGGTCCTTCGCGTTGAAACGCTACGCTCTAGGACTGGGGCATATTGCCCGATCAGTCCTTCTTTCTTTCCAGCGCATCCTATTTTGGTCCCTGGCAATCTTTTTATTTATTTATAATTTAGACCCCTAGATTTTGATTTCATTTTAATTTCATCCTTTAGTTCATTTATTTATTAAAAAAAACAGATTTCCTTTATTATTTATTTTAAGTTATATATATATATATATATATATTATTTTACTTAATATTTTTCTTATTATTTGTATTATTTGATTTAAGTCATCGTATATATATTATCGTTTAAAACTTTTACATATTTTTAATGAAAAGAGAATTCTTGCACGTGCCATTTTCTTTTGTCATCTATTTTAAATTATTTTAATATTGTTCATTCTAAGCTTATATATTGCTTGTTTGAAGTATTTTGTGATTTATTTCGAATTGATTTCCTAAATTACTTGTTTTAGACTATTAGCTATGTAAAACTGTTTTCTTTTATTTTGTTTCGTTTACTTGGATTATTAATATTGATGTATTAAAATGATGCATGTGGTGGTCGATTTATTTTTTATTTGTTTGTTTGTTTATTTGTTCAATTATTTTGTTTCGCTTATTTGTCTATTAAAATGTAGTGTGGTACGTTATAATTTGTTTATTTGTTTTCGTATTATTGCCAATCATTAACATAACATTTTATTCATAAATTGTTATTTATGTTTTACATCATCATTCAATTTCACTTCATTACTTCGAAAGTTGCCTTCAATTTGTATATACCAATAATAAACTGGTCTATTTTATCACGAACAAAGCAAATACACCTCGTTCAAGCGTTGCACTCGTCATTAAAAAAAAGAAAATCTTAAAATAAGGCAATATTGCGCGTTTTGGAAATTCGAGAAATCGTACCCTAACTTACGGGGTTTCGATTTTCTCGTTAAACTCAAATAGCAAAATATCCTTTTAAATTTCAAAGTGCATGCAATTTCAATAAAAATTAAAGGCAAGCTTATTCTCTAAGGTTCCAAATATCGTGTCCTAACTTATGGGATATGAAATTTCGTTACCTTGAGGCGAGTAGGTCTTCAACTCTCTTTTCGATTTATTCGAGAATTTTTAATTAATAAAAAGGATCGTATTTTAAATTCTTTTCGAATTTTCAACTTTCGACATTAAGACACTAATTAATCAACTAGGTACCAATTTTGGGCGTTACGAGGGTGCTAATTCTTCCTCGTACGTAACCGACTCCCGAACCCGTTTTTCTAAATTTCGTGAACCAGAATCATTTTTTAATAAAATCAAATCGTTTATTAAAAACAATCATTTTACGAGGTGACCCGATCACACCTCATCCAAAAAGATTGGTGGCGACTCCCGTGTTCGTTTTTGTTTTCAAAATCCAAGTCAATCCCGTTTTCACAAAAATGGTGTCAAAAAACATCATATTTGTTTAACATAAAATGTTTGATCGTACTAGTATATTGCATATTTCATAACTTGAATAATAGGTAGAATTGAGATTATTCATACTTCGAAAGTATATGGAAGAAGATCTTAATAATCTTAATTATGCATATTCAAATTCAAATGTTGAACTCTGTCAAGAACCAATAGATGCGGATAAAAGCATATATTAAATATTAAAAGGAAATAACGTAACAAATATGCACTAGGAAAATTAGATAAAATTGCATATGACTTGTATTTTTCTTACTATTTTATTAGTAATCTTATTATCAACTATTTTAGAATAAAATAATACATATGATGATTTGATTTTAATTTTTGTTACTTGCTTAGAAATTATTTTTATCATACTAATAATTTTATAGTAATTAATATTTTTAAAATATATATTAGAATTTAATTCCATTGTGCTATCCAAATTAAAAATCTAAAATTAAAAAAAATGAAACTTAGAAAAAGAAATTTTATGTGCACATTTAGAGCATTAACCCCACCGGGGAGTTTTTTAAATATATTATAAGGTATTGATGATGGGTAAATTAGGAAATCCTAAATTTTAATTATTCTTTTCTGTTAAACATTGATTTTATTAATAAATAAAATAAAGATTTAAATTCTGAGAAATTAACTCTTTTTTCATTTTAATTTGTTAATTATTAAGGAAAGTCAATCGATCAATTCATGAATTTAGCAATAACTAAACTTATTTTTCATAAAGTAATATGATAATTGCTTTTGTAAGAACTAAGAACACAAATTGAATTCTTGGGATTTCCAATCAAACAGAACCAAAATTCTTCAAACAAGTAGAAGAAATCCATCCGCTGCATGGATGAAACAGTACAATACACGAGAGCAAACAAAACTAAACTCCTCAAACAAATGCCCCCACCTTTTACATACTAATGTCCTGTTCTCTTGTTTTGCATCAATGAGCAGAGACTAACTTCTTCTTGTTGTGCCTGGCTTGAGACGGAACAACGTAACAGAAAATTGATTGTAAGTTATCAACTACTGCTTCTTTGCTTTTGTATGGTTAAAAGAAATACAACAGCAACAAAACCATGAAGCACTTGCGCGGCTGCATTCTTAAGATCCCGACATGTACGTGTACCTTGTCTGAGCTCCAATTATAAGCTCAACCAGTTTTGCTGCCAAAAGTTATAAATCAAATATATATTAATTTCTTGCTAAATTATTTTAACCAATAACCTGCATGGACTTATGCCCATCAATTTGAAAGATTAAAGAGGAATGGATATGTTCCGCGTACATGTTAGAGTCCCAATTAAAGGAACCGGCTCCAATAGGCTTTCAGTGCTGGCAAGCTTTTGCCTGAAGAACAAATATGTATTAGTTTGTTGAATTATTCATCAATGGGAAAGGTATCAGCAATGAGTTTATCAATTACCTGGTATACTTGCTAAAGAATGGTTCTCTCATGAGGTAAAGTGCCCACAACAGTTTCCGTCGTTTAACCTGGATTCAACACTTCATATCAGCACAGCCCTAGTTTGAGTGTGTAAGAATATTCATTATAAAGCAAAGACTCTTAACCTCATCCTTTTCAGAGGCAGAAAGATGGAACCATTGTTCTCTTTCAACCATCCTGGATTTTGTAACATGTGATAGAAAGCCGTATCCAATGAAGTCCACACCCAGAGAAAGAAACCAAGGAATCCATGACCTAATTCCGTATCTTCTAATGAACAAAACATAAATAAGTGGTCTTGTAATAAACAGGATCTCCCCTAGAACAAATAAAGCTCCATTAACACCCTTCTCCGACAAAATCATGGAAAGAGTAGGCCTTTTAATAACTGAAGCTGTAAAAGGGGAAAAAACGCAAAAATTAGCAAACTTCCCCATCAATTCACCCTAATAAGTAACCAATCATCAAATTTTAAAGAAATAATCACTTGGAGGCGCCATAATAGCATGCTGTTGTTGAATTCTCTGGAACCATACAGGGTCAGACACCATCCTAGCACTCTCTCCAAATCTGCTCAAAGCAGACAATGCCCTTCGTTCAATAGTCCATGGGTTTGACCCATGATTGTTTTGTAACAAACCAGCTCCATGGTGATGACCTCCAGGCCTAGGGAAACCTCCGATTCTATGTTGTGAACCTGTATCGTCTGAACTTATTTCAACATTTGGAGTCTCTCCTCCATGAAGAAGCATTTTATATCCACTGTTCCGAAATAAAGCTAATCTAACAATCACCCTACATCAAGTACAAAATAATCAGGCAAATGCATAATGCCAATAAAATTAGGAGGAAAAGCCTAGGTGTTTAAAGCGTCACACATTATATAAAGAAGCTTTCTTACTTGATAGCTTCTGTAACAGCAATGAAATTCCATTTCTTATCACCATAGTATTGCTCAGCGATAACTTCGACCAAAGTTTCCAAGTCCTTTAGTGCAGATATGCACAACCCATAAGGGAATGATAAAGGATCAGCAGAGCCAGGATGCCTCTCAGAAGGAGTAGTATCGATTATATGCTCATTGATGGCGGTGACTATGCCCAAAATTGCAGTTACTGCATAAATTTACCAAATAGTTCATTAAGAAAAAAGAACTCAGTCTATGAAAAGATGACACAACTTAAGTTGGGAAATATTTTGATCTTCTTCACACTGACATTACAAACCAGGGGACTTAAGAAGGGGAGAGGGAGCGGGGGCACTACATTTAGCTAGAACCTAAAAGGAAGTAATTGAACACCACATTTAAAACGTTAACTCATTTCTTTCTCAACAGCAACCAATTAGATGATTACTTTGAATCAAGTAGGGGTTGGGGAAATCTTATCAGTTTCTACTTTCTAAGCTATAAAGAAACAGCCAATGTTACCAAAGTTTCACAAAACCTGCTTCTGGCCCTATCTCTGAAGTGGAGAACCGTTCGGGAAGAAGCCACGTCAATCCCTGCACAACCATTTTCAATAACAGCATAAGATAGCAACACTCAATTTTCACAACACAGTAAAAAATCATTCACAAAATGTTGCCCACATTCCCAAGCATGCGCGCATGCACACAAATAATCCAAATAACCGAACTACATAGATCATAGTCCATAAATACAAAAAGAAAACATAAGTTGGGAATTGGGGTATATATTATCCACAGTGAAGAATAAAAAAGAATCTAGTCGGAGCAGCTAACTGGAAACTCTAAAATTACAGATAATCATCACTCTTCCGGATATAATAACTTTCCATTTTTGTTGTTCAACTGAATGTGTTTTCAGATCCAATATCTGAAAAACAAAAACAAGTAAAAGGCATTTTTATTTTCTTTCATTTCATTTTAAATTGCAAATGGATTTCCTTCACTTTTAAGGAAAGACGGAAGAGGCAGTAGCCAGAAATTATAGCAGCATAAGTGAAACCCAGAAAGTCACCCACTCTAAATCAATCAAACAAGAAATAAGCTTTGGAGAAAAACAGATTAAAGCACTTATATTTGGAAGTATGAGCATATATGATAAATTCAATGCACCTTAACATTATATATATAAGTCATTTACCAAGAACCATAAAAAAAGCTATTAAAATTAACCTTCCGAAGCAAGGAAAAAAAGGTTGACATTATGTAATTATATAAAGGGGGGGGGGGGGAAGGGGAAGAAGATAAAAGCTTACATTGGCAAGAGACTCCAAAGAGTGTACGTAGTCTTTGTTCCTCCTAACCCATGTCTTATAAGCCTCCATTGATTCGCACATACTTTATCAGGTAATAAAAAAAAAATCCAATTCAAAAGTTTCGAAACCCTAGCTCGCGGAGCCACTCTCAAGCCAATTCATGCTCAATCTTATCAAAATTTTGGAAATTCGGAAGAAACCCAGATTCGCAAATACCCAATCAGTAAACCTTTTTTTTGCAATTCAACCGTTGACTCAATTCCGCAGAGGAAAATGGAAGAATGTTGAGGATAAGTTGGAGATAGGGAAAGTGCGAGGGCTACGAGGTGTGCCTCTTTGTTACTAAAATTGGGTGCTGAACCTCGAGCGTTGATGATTGGATTGTGTTGGATCACTGAATTCGGATTCGATATGATGTGGGAGACCACGAATTTTAGCGGTAGGCCATTGAGGTAATGAAAAAACAGAGGATCATAAAAAGGAGAAACTCAGAAAAGACAGAAAGAGGGAGATGACAGGATATCGGCTTTGTGTGCACCCGAATGAGTTATTGACTTTCACAAAATCATGAACGTCGTTATTGTCCAAAATATATATACACATTAAAGAGAACATTGCCATCATCGTAATACCATTAATTAGGTGATTGCTAATAAGTGCTTTAAACTACTTCTTCCATCTTATTTATATCTATTATTTTCTCATCACAATATTATTTAAGATATTATAAATTTATATAAATTTTGATATATTTTTAATATATCTTATAAAATATTTATTAACCCGTTATAAAATCTAATAATTTCAATCGCAAGTTATAACACATTTATAATAACTCTATGCTTTGTTATTTTATATGGTATATTTTATTATATAATTGTGAATAAAATAAGGGTAAATTACACCATTAGTCATTAAAATATATGTAAATTTTGTTTTGGCTACTTAATTTAAAAAAAAAGTTACAATTTGGTTATTAAACTATTAAAAAAATTTATTTAAATCATTGGACTGTTAAAATCGATGTTATATGACTTTTTATGTTTGCATTGCTTGCATCAATCAAAAGTTCTCTTTCCCCTTCTCTTTTATTGTCCAATTTTCTTTTCATGAAACAGTTTTAGACATTGTAAAGTTGATAATTAAAATTCAAACAGCTTTTTTCTAGGATCTTCGACAGTGACCTTCAAATCGACTTGGATTTAAGGTATGTTCTTCTACTCGTCGATGACTATTGATCCACTGTACTGATCGTCAAATCGTCGCTGGAATTCACTAATGAAATTAAAAAAAGAAACGTAATAATCCAGTGACTTAAATAAAAACTTTTAAATAGCTCGGTGACTTAAATGAAAACTTTCAAATAGTTCAATGACTAAATTATAATTTTTATTATTTATTTGCTAAGCATGAATCAAAGACTTCTATTGATGGAGTCAGATTAACAAAAAGCTCACATAGTTGGTAGAAAACAACCCCTAATAACAGCAAAGAGAACCTTTACAAAACCCATAACAACAATCACCAAAACTAAAGCAGAAAATAAAAAATATACTAAATCCAAGCTTTAAACATCACAGCACTGTCGATTCTTGTAGAACCATGCGCCATCGCTGCTGTCAATAGACCAACACGAGCTGCCTTCCCTTCCCAATGGCCCAAGCCAGGTGATATAATAATCGAAACTGGAACCTTGGAACATCAAGGTGACCCCAAATATGTTCCAACATGATAAGATAACATAACAAAGATGCATACTACCACCACGCATTAAACAACATAGACCCATCGACCCCATCTTTGGCAAGAGAGTCAGCCATTGAGTTACGATCCCTGTTTACATGTTGAAAGTAAACACACCCAATTTTCGAAACAAAGCAATCAATCTCATCAAATTAACCCCAAAGTTTCCAGGGCCGATCATCTTTCTTCTTACACCAAGAAACCGCAAAAGCTGAATCGGACTCAATGATCAAGCCCTTACCTCTCAATCGGGACGACTGAATAAAGAGGGAAAGTGCCATTTTAATAGCAATAAGTTCAGCAACAATTGGCATTGCAGAGCCAATGGGATCCGAGAACATAGCCAAGACAACACCGAGATAATTTCTAAGCACCCCCCACAACCCCCCTGGCCAGGACAACCTTCAACGTTATACTTCAAAAAACCTGCAGTAGGTGGTGACCAACACATTCCATCAGCAGTAAATTTTCCTTTCGGAATACTGTCACAAGCAAAAGGTGAATCCACCAAACTGTTTCAACAAAAGATAAGATCATCTTTGATAGCTTTAATCCGGAAAAGCGGCCTGACTTCGTGAGAAAGATTACTGCATCAATGGAACAAAATTTCTTCTCAAAGATAGCTGCATTGCGGGCTAGCCAAATGGGCCAAAGAGCTGCAGCACACGCCACCCACCAAAGCCTTCTCGAGTGACCATCAAAATGGGAATCGAAACTCAGAATAATGAACGCCTTTAACGAAGGGAAAGCAACCCAAGAAAGGTTCCACCAATTGAAAAAAAAGACACCAGAAATATACATATGCCTGCAATCAATAAACATATGTCCGAATCCTCCGTGCACTCATGACACCAAGGGCAAAGTCATTGCTCGAACTCCACATGCACACCTTTCCCGGTGAGAAAAGCCATTGTTGGAAGTCTTTCCAAATAGCCAAGCTATAGGAATGTTTGAACCTTAGGAGGGATTCTCAATTTCTAAATAGTTTTTAGATTAGCATCAAAGAAATTAAGAGTTATCATTAATAAGATTAGATAACCTTTTAACAGAAAATATACCTCTAACGTCCATTTTCCAAATAATCCGATCACACCTTTCCGGATCAACAACAATCAACTTAATTAAATCACACAAATCATCCAGCAAAGACGCTTCTCTATCCAGAAGAGGTCGAAAGAAGAAATCCCTTCACCTATCATGTATGAAAGACTTGTTAACAGAGTAATCCACTACCTTTGCCATTTTATTATTGGCAGGACAAAACAACCTCAGAAACAAATTCTTCGAGGGTAGATCATTACACCAAACATCGTACCAAAGCAAAACATCCGTACCATTACCTACCCCCCACCTGAAACAATCGCGCTCCAAGAACTTATTAACCGGGTCTTCATTTGCAACACCAACGATACAACGCCAAATGTCCGACATCTTCTTCAACCCAACAGTAGAAGGACGCCACTTAAAACAAATCCGTACAAGGACTTTTCTCCACAGAGAATTAGGCTCCTTAGCAAAGCCCCACCACCACTTAGATAAAAGAACTTGATTTTTGAATTGATGATTAGAAACACCAAATCCTCCTTTTACTTTCGGCCTGCACACCCTTTTCCACCCCATCTTAGCCATCTTACGCTTCGATTCAGGACCGCCCACAAGAAGTTCCACCGTATCTTGTCAATTCGATTAACCACTCCTTTAGGAATTTTAAGGATTGGCATGTAAAATAACTGTAAAGAAGATAAAACCGAGTTAATCAAAGTTAACCTTGCTGCAAAGGATAAAAGTTTCTTCTTCCACAATGACAATCTACTTTTAAACTTCACAATGATCAGTTCCGAAAAGGCATTTTTTCTCGGATTACCACCAATCGGCAACCCCAAGTACACAAAAGGAAGATTACCAATTTGACACCCGCATAATACAACCCAACCTTGTAAAATATTCTCCTCAACCCCACCATATTTTTTATCTTCAAGCCAGAAGACAGTTTATGAAACAAATCACGCCCAGAATCATTATGGCGAGCATTCTTGATCCACTGGTTCTTGATGCTTTCCAAACACTCCTTGTCATCTAACCAACATTTAAAATGTTTAAAGGGTCTCGGCCCCAATCCACAGCCCCAGTGAACAATAGAACAGGCACATTGATCAGAGACAGAACGTTTAAAGCCCCTTTGACAAATGTCTCGAAATTTCAACAACCAACCTGGTGAAAGAAGAAAACGGCCCAGCCTACTCCTCTCGTTATCATAACCAAACCATGTAAATTTCTTTCCGACCAAAGGGAGATCAACCAGTTCTCCATTATTTATCATATCATTAAGTTCTTCGCATCGTTCCATCCTATCCCTGCATCCCATGCGTTCACTTCGATCTCTAATTGCATTAAAATCGCCCAAAATGAACCATTCCTCATTGTGACGAGCCTTCAACTCCAAAACCTTCCTCCATAAAAGGTTTTGCTCCTCTAAATAGCATGGAGGTAAATGTTTAAGATGCATCAACTAAAATCGGAAACAAGCCACCTTCCTTTAAGAAGTATAAAATTGTCACTTACTTCTTTATAGTCAACGGTTAAAACAATCAGAATCCCAAACAATCAATGGACCCCCAGATCTCCTGGACAGCAGAGCATATGAACCGCTCAGATCCTTTCCCCTAGGTACTCCTCGCTACTAACTTGCCATGGGAATTTCCCCGACTTCTAACTGTAGGAGCACATATATGGATAACAAGAGTTTCAGTATCATTTTTCGGACATTCTAAAGCAAAATGCTCTAGATATTTGCATTGAAAACTGTTGGCGCTGAGGAGTAACAGAGGAAGAAAACAGAGAAACAAAACAAGATAGCAAGATTCAACAAATATTTTTACTTACTTACAAATGTGCAGCAAGGGAGTTTATGGCTTTTAGTTCATTTTGCTCATTTTTTCAATAAAAAAAATACATTTATAACCAAATATATCACCAAATATTCAACTAATCCCACTAATCAACATTGGAACTATTAAAACTTTGTTTGTACACATAAACAAGCCACCTAAATTAGTCATTTAATATCTAATATATCAAGCTATCATCAAGCTTGTTCATTTTCAACTAGTTTGATTACAATGAAACTAAACAAAAAAATGTAACACCCCTTACCCGAGACCGTTGCAGGAGTCGAGCACAAGGCGTTATTTAACTTAACTTACTAGTTCGGAGCATAAAAATTTGGTTGTAAAATTAATTCACTCACGTTCAATCAATATGTCCCTAAAATGTGCTCTCGAGACCCTAAAACATGCAACGGAAATAGTTTGGGTCCAAACCGGGAACATTAAAAATTTCCCGAATACTTAAACAAATCAAAATAATTTATTTCACTGTTCACAATAAAACTGTCCACTCGCGTGACAGTCACTAATTTAATTATAACTCGAGTTACGAAACTCGAAATTTAGATCCGTAAATTTTTCCTGAAACTAGACTCATATATCTTCTTACCATGAAATTTCCAAAATTTTTAGTTTAGCCAAATAGTAAATTTTATTCGTTAGAGTCTCCTCTGTTTCACTACTTGACAGTTCTGCCCCTCTTCACTAAAAATCAATTATCTCATTGTACAAAATTCGGATAATGTTCTTGTTTTTTTTTTTTTTTTGAAAATAGACTCATTAAGAAATCTAAAAATATAAATTATGACTCATAATTCTTTATGTACAATTTTTAATTATTTTCTAAAGTCAGAACAGGGGACTTCAAAAACCATTCTGACCCTGTCTCACTAAAATTCAAATATATTATAATATAAAATTCATTTGCCTACATCGTTTCTTTCATGTGAAAATAGACTCGATAAGATTTAATTCTATATCTCATTCACTCTCTAATTTCATTTCTACTATTTTTGGTGATTTTTCAAAATCACGTCAATGCTGCTGTCAAAAACTGTTCCATTGCAAATTTTTACTCTTTTATATTTTCTTTGTATTAACTATCAGTTAGGCATACTTAACATCAAAACATGTTCTTAAATAGCCATTTCAATAGCTAATCATTATCGAGTATTTCCATGCTATTCATTAGCTATATCATAAGGAAACACACACAAAATGACTAAGTCCCTATACATGCCATAACTTAAAACGTTTTGAGCCACAAAATACTGAGATGGTCTGTTGATAGTGTGAAACGATCTCTGACGCCCTTACGATCCCCGAATTGGCTTGGCGATACCATAAAAAAAAGAAGGAAAATAAAAGGAGTAAGCGTAAAGCTTAGTAAGTTTACAAGCATATAAATAACAACATTTATCATAAATAATTATACTCATAAATCATCAAGTATCATGGTCTTTGCTTCTTCTTTACTTACTTTCTTGTTTACTTACTTGCTTACTTAAATAATTCATGATTATAACTTACTCCTCCCTTGCTAAAATTTCTTTCTCAATTGATAACTAAGATATTCTTAACCCTTATATCTCACTTGAATCTATTTATTATGCTTTTACCTAAACTTTCATGTAACATAATCTATTTACTAGCCCGTTGAACCACTTGGAATACTAAGGATGCTCGGGTCTCCTGTCTGATAATAACATGCCAAAGCCATGTCCCAGACATGGTCTTACATGGGATGTTTCCTGTACTACCAATGCCATATCTCAAATATGGTCTTACATAGGAGTTCTCATATCGGTGCCCATGCCATGTCCCAGACATGGTCTTACGGGGGACCTCTCATCTTGGTACCAACGCTATGTCCCAGACATGGTCTTACGTGGGACCTCTCATAATCTCAATAATGTCAATGCCATATCCTAGACATGGTCTTACAGGGGATATCATTCCCTTAATATCATGAAATTTGTATCTGATACATTCCTAATGTTTCAACGAGACTTTTTAACACTGATTCTCTATCATCTCATATTTGAGTCAAAAATAAATAATTTCTTGAAATAAGTACATAATATCTGGAAAATAACAACATTAATAATAATTATTGAAATATTACATTTATTTACCGTAAACTTACCTCGGTACAAAATACTATCAAATCTAGCAACTTAGTCCTCAACATTTTTCTTTCCCTGGTCTAACTCTGGATTTCGTTCTTCTTGGTCTCTAATAGAAAATTTAGTTTATTTAATACTAACATTCATCAAAACAGTTCTTGACTCGAACTTTGGAAAAATTACGATCTTACCCCTAAACTTTTGCATACTTACACTTTTTCCCCAAAGCTCAGAAATTAAACTTCATCCCTTACTCTTATGTTTTATGACATGCTGGACATCTTTCCCTTCTATGGCAACATCAAATTCCCACTCTAACATTTACTTATGAACATTAGGTATTTTTACCGATTATGCCGTTTTACTCATTTTCAATTAAAATCACCTAGCAAAAGCTATTTAACATAATTTCAAACTTCATATTCTACCATAAAACATCAAAATAAACACAATTCACTTACAGGTATTTTTCCAAATATGAACCTAACATGAATTAATGGTAGAATAAGCTAAATCGAGCTACGAGGACTTTAAAAACTTAAAAAAAATTAAAAAGGGGCTTGGATGCACTTACTATGAGCTTGAGAAAGTGAAGAAACTCTAGCTATGGAGACCTTGAAGTTTCGGCCCTAATGGAAGAAGATGAGCACATTTTGCCATCTTTTTCCCTTTTAATTCTTTTTATTACCAAATGACTAAAATGCCCTTCATTAAAACTTTAGTTATTTTTATCTATGCATGCTCATTTTTGTCCATGAAAATCTAATGGTCTAATTACCATTTAAGGACCTCTACTTCAATTATGCAGTTCAATTAAATACTTTATCATCTAAAACTTATATTTACCCACTTTTGCAATTAAATCCTAATATGCAATTCAGACATGCAATCGCTAAAATGTCTTATCGGTATTCTAACACATGATCCAACCAATCGGTAAATCATAAAAATTAATCACAATAAACTTTTCTATCTCGGATTCGTGGTTTCACAACCACTGTTCTGTTTAGGTCCTATTTCGAGATGTTACAAGAAACATTACTGTTACAACAACCATACGTGCTGCAGCATGTCTACAAGCTGCATGTACTTCAACCAAAAATATCACAGCTGCGTGGTTGGCCAATTTTCAACACTCCTCCTTGGACTCCATGCTGCAAATACAAATCATTCAACAATTTTAAGCTTGGTAGTCAAAAGATACTTTGTTTCAAACTAAACCTACTCAAGCAATACATTTTCAACCTTGGCCCCATTTTCAACCAAACCTGACTCACACAATTGACCAGACTAGTTTTTGTGCCAAAGATTTGTTCATCAAATGGAGTATTCTCCTCTTTCACAACCTTAGTTGACAACACATCTTGCCTTGTTCTCTTGTTCATTACAATCCTATTTCTTCTTACATATACGGTTTGCGAGTATAATTTGCTTGCCTTTAGTTTGCCATTTTGGCTTGCACCAACTCAAGCTTTCATTTAGATAGTCTGCCACTTCGGCTTGCACCCATTCGGGTTTGCATTTAGGTTGTCCGCCACTTCAGCTTGTAATTCGACAGGCTCTCACTTTGCTTATTGTCTTCAACAGGCACACAACTTTGGTAGGCTTGCACTCTGCTTTCTGTCTTCAACAGGCTCACACTCTAGCTTACTGTCTTCAACAGGCTCACACTCTAGCTTACTGTCTTCAACAGGCTCGCACCTTTACAGCTCGCGCTGAGCTTCTGCATGTTGCTAAGCTCCCACATTTGAGAGACTCGCACTTCGCATACTGTCTTCAATAGGTTCGCAACTTTACAGGGTTCGTACCTTTATAGCTCGTACCACTTGCTAAGCTCGCAACTTGCATATTGGACAGCTCAAGTTTCCTTGAAACTTCTCCTTCAACTTATTCCAAGCTTTTTTAGGAGTCCCATAAGGTTGAGTTGATGTTGTCTTCTCTACAAGCAGTCCTTAATGACATGCTTTGGCAACTTCTTTCTTTTTAACAAGCTGCGGAAACAAAAAATTAATATAAAAACATACCATTTGTTAAGCAGCCCTTCAAAGATCATAAAAGCTCTGATACCAATTGTTGGCGATGAGGAGTAGTAGAGGAAGAAAACAGAGAAACAGAACAAGGCAGCAAGATTCAAGAAATATTTTTACTTGCTTACAAATGTGCAGCAAGGGAGCTTATAGCTTTTAGCTCATTTTGCTCATTTTTTCAATCAGAAAAACAATACATTTATAACTAAATACATCACCAAATACTCAACTAATCCCACTAATCAGCATTGGGACTATTAAAACATTGCTTGTACACATAAACAAGCCACCTAAACTAGTTATTCAACACTTAATGTATCAAATTGTCATCAAGCTTGTTCATTTTCAACTAGTTTAATTACAATGAAACTAAACAAAAAAAACATTGTTGTTACAACAAGCATACGTGCTGTAGCATGTTTACAAGCTGCATACACTTCAACCAAAAATATCACATCAGCATGGTTGGCCAATTTTCAACACTTCTCCTTAGACTCCATGCTGCAAATACAAATCATTCAACAATTTTTAAGCTTGGTAGTCAAAAGATACTTTTTTCAAGCTAAACCTACTTAAGCAATACATTTTCAACCTTGGCCTCATTTTCAACCAAATTTGACTCACACAATTGACCATACTAGTCTTTTGTACCAAAGATTTGTTCATCAAATGGAGTATTCTCCTCCTTCACAACTTTAGTTGACAACACATTTTTCCTTGTTCCCGTGTTCATTACAATCCTATTTCTTCTTGCATATATAGCTTGCGAGTATAATTTGCTTGCCTTCAGTTTGCCATTTTGGTTTGCACCAACTCGAGCTTGCATTTAGACCATCCGCCACTTTGGCTTACACCCACTAGGGTTTGCATTTATGTTGTCCGCCAGTTCGGCTTGCAATTTAACAAGCTCACATTTTAACAGGCTTGCACTTTGCTTATTGTCTTCAACAGGCTCACAACTTTGGCAGGCTCACACTCTACTTTCTGTCTTCAACAGGCTCACAACTTTGACAGGCTCGCACTTTAGCTAACTGTCTTCAATAAGCTCGCACCTTTGTAGCTCACATTGAGCTTCCACATGTTGCTGAGCTCCCAAATTTGACAGCCTCGCGCTTTGCATATTGTCTTCAACAGGTTCACAACTTTACAGGGCTCGCACCACTTGTTGAGCTCGCAACTTACACATTGGATAGCTCACATTTCCTTGAAACTCCTCATTTAGCTAATTCCAAGCTTGTTTGGGAGTTTCATAAGGTTGAGTTGATGTTGTCTTCTTTACAAGCAGTCCTTAATGACATGCTTTGACAACTTCTTTCTTTTTAACAAGCAGCAGAAACAAAAATTAATACAAAAACATACCATTTGTTAAGAAACCCTTCAAAGATCATAAAAGCTCCGATACCAATTGTTGGCGATGAGGAGTAGTAGAGGAAGAAAACAGAGAAACAGAGTAAGGCAGCAAGATTCAAGAAATATTTTTACTTGCTTACAAATGTGCAGCAAGGAAGTTTATGGCTTTTAGCTCATTTTGCTCATTTTTTCAATAAAAAACAATACATTTATAACCAAATATATCACCAAATACTCAACTAATCCCACTAATCAGCATTGGGACTATTAAAACATTACTTGTACACATAAACAAGCCACCTAAACTAGTCATTCAACACCTAATGTATCAAGATGTCATCAAGCTTGTTCATTTTCAACTAGTTTAATTACAATGAAACTAAACAAAAAAACCTTGTTGTTACAATAAGTATACGTGTTGCAGCATGTTTACAAGCTACATGTACTTCAACCAAAAATATCACAACAGCATGGTTGGCCAATTTTCAACAAAAATATGCATCCATTTTTCCAGTATTCACCTTTGTGCTTTCTTCCGCAAAGTAAACAAATTGGAATAATGACATTTCTCGTTGAGCCCCTAATACTGTTCACTGATATAGATGGTTACTTGACTCAGTTTCTCTCAGACCTGACATTCTTTAGAGCTAATTTCCAAGAACCTGAGACTATCTAGCTCGTTTAAGCGAGGGTTACAAACTAAGAGTCTCGACTCTCTTTCTGAATGCTCGGGGAAGCTTAACCTTCTTATCTAGGCTTTTGACTCGTTCAACCATCTTTTCTCGTTCAGTTAAGTCTACAAATTCTTTAAGGTTAAGCGAGACCAATTGAACTCGAAGTTCATCTTGTAATCCTCGAAGGAATCGCTTGCATGTTTCTCCTTCTATCGGCACTAGCTCAAAGGCATATTTTTTGAGTCACAAGAATTTCCATTCATAATCAACAACTAACATATCATCTTATTTTGGCATCATGAATTCTTACTTTTTGTCCTCAAGATACAATTCACTGACGTATTTCTTTTAAAACTCAGACTAGAAGAATGTCCAAGTAACATAATCGGCCAACACATGACAGATGACTACCAACCAACACTGATATGTCTCTTCTTTGAGAAGAGATATCGCACATGTAACATATTCAATAGGTGAACATTCTAATTGTTGCAAGACCCGTTCGGTTGATTCTACCCAAATTTTGACTAAAGAGGGACAACACCTTTCAATCCCCTAAATTTGGCCGCTCCATATTTCTAAAACTCTTTTATCGGGGCTCGTCGAGCTACGACTATTCGTGCAGCTTGCGGAGCAGCTTCTTTTACTCGCTGAAGTACTTGCGCTATGGTGTAAAGTAAATTCTTATCACATTGAGACCTTCTTGGCGAGGTCTATCAGATCTATCTTGTTGGGCTCCGACTTAACCAATGACAGGTACCTCAACCTCTAACCGATTCTTACCATCGATGGAGTGATCACTACTATATATTCCATCAGCAATAGCATTTCGTGATTCGTTTAACATTTTAGTTATAAAATAAAATAATTCATAATCAACATCCAAATCTCGATTCAGACTTAATTTGACCTTAACATGTACCTCTAGACTCAATTTTGAGCTTGATTTAGTCTGAGAATCGACTAAACCTCCAAACTCTAATACCATTAAATGTAACACCCTATACCTTACCCGATCATCAGATTCAAGCTACTAGATGTCACATTCTTTACCAAAGCAACTACGATAGAGTTCCACTTCAATTTAATAATTAATACATATTATTAAGTTCAAAAACATTATTACAACATATTAAACAATCATATACGAGCTTATGAAAGCTCGTTAGGTGACTCGAGGTCGAGTAAAGACCAAATTGTAAATTTTTAAACTATTGGATTGATGTCACAATTTCGAGGGTTCCAAGTCACGACGTAATTCATTGACTTCCTCCCGTTGCAAATTTAAGAGCCCAACATCACAACATGATCATCCTTTTCCAAAAGGGTCCAATTAGTACCAATTCATACTAGCCTAACAAATTGGCTAATTCCATATTCAACTTCTTCAACATATAAACATACTTTCAAATGCCTTATATACTATTATAAATGCATCATCACTATCAAAATCATTAAGATAGCCATTCAAACTCAAGAACTAACCATAATATACAAGACCATTTCCACCATTTGAACCACTAAAACTATAGGCCATATATACATATGAAAACTTTAATATTTCAAAATGAAACTTTATTTGACATATGCGAATTCAATATATCAAAAGGCCATATACAATATGAGATTGACTCGACTATAGGTACATTCCATGTATTAAAAAAACATAAGGGATTGT
This sequence comes from Gossypium raimondii, assembly GCF_025698545.1. Taxonomy (NCBI): domain Eukaryota; kingdom Viridiplantae; phylum Streptophyta; class Magnoliopsida; order Malvales; family Malvaceae; genus Gossypium; species Gossypium raimondii. The sequence continues at coordinate 29,089,758 of NC_068571.1, read as the reverse complement.
ACAAGCATTACTGAGTCGAGGGTTGTAGTTTGGAAGCTGAACTAGTTCTCAGTGCTTCAAGATCCACCTAAACCTGCGTACAGAATAAACAAACCATACGCTAAGAAATAAAACTCAGTGGTACTTCCATGATTCAAGTCAATTAAACATTAACGTTAGTTATATAAGCATAATCAATTCAAACTTTAGATCAACGAATTTACATCTAATTCATGCCAAACACTTCATTTAACAAATCACTTACGCATATATTAACTTATTAAACTAATTTATTTAACAACTTGCTATTTAACATAACATATCATGCTATCAACAATAAGGTACACAAGCTTTCATTTCATAATAAGCCAATTACTAATTTCTTTATCTCATTTCATATTCAAATCTATCAAATTGCTCTGTTTTCATATGAGTTTGTCGATGCAAATATAGTAAACAGATATGAGTTTGTCGGATATCGATCCCATGAGGATGGTTGTCTTTTGTCTATCAATGTCAGTGTAATAAATAGATAGGAATGAGATAAATTATGAATGTAATTGTCGAAGCAATAACTTGAAAAAATTAAGATAAAAAAATGATAATGATAAACTGGGATCCCCAACATGAATATTCAACAGAATGTTAAGTGCTCACAAGGTATAAAAGGATAAGTGATTGTCAATGCATTAAATTGCAATGAATATCTTACCAATCTTAACTTCTATATTTAATCAAAGAATTAAACATGCACATTAGCCACACCTTCCGATAATGGCAATGGAACACTATTAAGAACAAGTGGATTAAATTCCTCTAATCCTCAAGCAACTTCTGTTGTCATGCTTATTAGCTTGAACTGTCACTACACCTTCTAGTGTCAGTGACTGCAACAATACTTCCATGCTAAAAACATTCAAACCCAAAGATAAAACCATAGAAGCAAGATTGAATAAAATAACATTTAACCCAGAAATCATGTGTACTTCCATACTAACATGAAATCGAAAGCAATCACTATTGTTAGAAAAGAAAAAACTAAAAGAAACAAGTAGAGAATACTATTCCTAGACAACTCAACGTGAATCTATCTATTCTTTCTTGTGTCGCACTCAGGGCTCCTCGTCAAGAGCTAAGTTGCATCATTTTCACGTCGATTCACCCATCGGAGCTTAAGCCACCATAGCCAAAAGCTTCCAAGGGTATGTTGAAGAAGATGATAATCCAAAAAGATCTCATTTTGTTTTCTTTTTATGTGAATATTTTTATTTTTCCCTAAATAGCTCCGGTGTCTTTTCATCAGAATCATGCTGCCTCTGTGCATACAAGTTAGTTGTATCAGACTAGATAGCTCACGTATTTTTGTTCTTATCCAGACAACTGTCAGATGCGGCGACAATTCTGGGTGCAATCTGAAAATACTCATGCAGCGACATTAGTATCGAAACATGACAAAATTAAAGATAAATAAGCTAAGATCCACTGAGTTATAAAATGTAAATTACTGAACTGAAAATGCTAAAATATGTGCTTAATATAACTAAATAGGAACAAATTAACCAATAAGTAGGGAGAAAGAATATGTTCTTTCTAGTACTATCACACCCCCAAACTTGAGTTTTTACTTGTCATCAAGTAAAACAGAAACTGGCAAGGCTACACAAGAATTCTCTAAGGTAAATGATCATTCTAGCAACTTGAATCACCTAAAATCCCAATGAATGATTCACATTCAGATGAAAGAATATTGTATCGACAATGCATAAGTATGAATGAATAATATTACATCTTCATCAAAACCAGCATCATGCTTCAAATCCTAAATTCTATCTACCAATACAACATTTATTGTATAATATATGTTTTTTTTTGTGAACAAGGGATATCGTTGAATTACTGTACTCTTGTTCTTGAGAAGTAACGATAGAGTGTAACAAACCCCTAGGGAATACGTAATTGTGCTGACACACACTCGTGCAGCGATAGCTTTTGGCCAGATTCATTTTTCTAACACTTGCGTTGAAGTGTTCCCTTTTTAACATTTCACAATACACCCACTTTGAAGTGTCTCTTATTCATAACTATATATACATATGAGTAGCTGTAGAAGATAGATTCATTCAAGATTCAAGAAATGCTACTAGTCATCCATTAATAATGCAACCTAAATCATTCATCAAAGAATTGAAGATATAGTTATCAGTCAAATTTATCCAACTCATTCATTGATAGTTCACATTATTCAAGAATTAAGCATCGAATGTAACAAAAATTTTCAACACATTTGCATTAACCACAAATAAACATTGCATGCTTCATTAATATTAAAAAAATAAAAATGTGGGTGTGTTTCCAATCCCCATATGCGTTCCCCCAAACTTAAAGTTTGCATTGTCTCCAATGCACTAAGATTAAAATATAGTGACAATAACAATGCAACGACAATGTTCACTAACAAAATAAAAATTGCAGCTACATGCAATGCATGAATACTTCAGCTAAAACTTAAAATAAACTAACTCAGTTCTCTTCATCCATCAATGTGGTTGTACGATATTTCTTCTTCCTCTTCTTTTTCTCCTCCTTACGCTTTTTGTCTTTGGAGCGCTTTCTCTTCTTTTTTTTGGGTTGCTTCTTGTGTAGGAAGGGTCACCTTGAGTGGTTCGATATAGACAACTATCGCCAATGAATTGTGGTGCTCCTCACTTGTTACCTCTACAGCTTCCGCCAGTCTAGCTCCATCTTGCTCCAGGTTATCATTAGTTGCATCCACAAACTCAGATGCATTGATAATATCTTCAACAGATTCTTTCTTAACAGCATCTGTCTCAGTATTTTCTTCCTCGTCCTTCTTATTCACAACTTCAACACGAACGTCCTCCTCTTCCACAAAAACTTCCTCCTCAACAGCAGACACTCATTAACCAGTAATGACATCACCCTCGACCAGGCTATCAATCATTTGCATGCACTCCTCAATGCCCCTTGAGTCATCTTCTTTCTTAACATCAGAGACGTGTACAATAGGAGGGGATTCTACAGATCTGTCTCGGTCCCTTAGGTTATTTTCCTCGAAGGAATGTTCATACTCTTGGATAATCAGTGGGAACATTATAAATTCTAAGAGTGGGGTTGGACTTAATTGACGTAATGTGGCTACAATAGAATTGTTATAGGCCCTGGTATAAGTGTAGAATAAATTTTGTGATCTGCCCATATCCTCTATTATAGTGACAAGCTCGATCTGCCTATTGTTGATGGAATTGGCCAACTTCTCGATACCCTTCATTTTGCACAGAAATGATGTTTCTACAATCAAGTTTGTTCCCTTGCTTTCTGCTTTGTTTTTTCCCTTCATTGTCTTGCTAGTCTATGCCTCCTTCATTGTCGACGTATCTTTTCCACGAGTCATTCTTTGAATAGATGCTTCATTGATCGAGCCCTTATTTTTCAAGACCTCTTCATCATCATTGGGCACGATTCATTTCTGCTCTCACCATAGCATCACCAACGATGGGAAAACCAAAATTCTAGTTTGCCTTACGGCGCAGTCAGTAATTTCTTGGTATAATATTACGCCAACATCAATCTTTCTGCCATTGAAAATTGAATGTATTAGGCACATTCTATCAAGTTTGACTGTGGTGTTTTGAGTAGAAGGCAGTAGCCTACAGTTGACAAAATGAAACCAGATTTTACTTTGTAGTGTTAGGAAGCGGTGGTGCAATGTATAATTCTTTTGACGTAAACTCTTCAACAATGCTCCTTTGACACATAAATCCTTCACCAACAATTCCCTTTTTGTCATTTGTGATATCCTCAATAACCTTTGAGTGTTCATCGACATCCATCTTAGTGTTGTACAGCTCATTGATTTTTGTAGCATCCCATGGGATTAAACCTTTTTGAAAAAAGATAAACTCCAACTCATGGTCATAAAGGTTAGCGTAAAAATCATGTACCAATGAATGAGAATAGCTTCCAGGATACGTGCAGAAAGTCTCCCACTTCAACTTAGAGATGGTTCTGGAGACTTGTTTACCCAAGTCTTTCTGTTGTGAAAAGAGAATACCCTGTTTTGGGTGGAATTTTCTCTTTAAGATGTTGTTCTGAAATCGGTATTTGGCCACTTTTATTAAAAAGATCACCAGTTCCTTTTTTTCCATTGGCATGGAGGATTCCGACTCACGAACTGCGGTTACAGAGGATGAGTGTTCTTCAACAGGTTTAGTGGCTTTCTTGACAGATCCTCTCGTTCTTGCCATATTTTGTTTATTTTATGGAGTGAAGATGGTTTAAAGGTGTAAAGGTACGAACTCAAGGAAGAGAAAGTGAATAAAAATTACTGCTTGGGTGTTTCACAGTCGGCACAGTGAAGAGAGGTTTATAGTGAGTGAAAGAAAAAGATGGAAATGTGTGATTTTCTGAAGGGAAATAAAGCTGGTGGGAATAATTACATCTAATGAGAATTGTGTGTGCTCAAACAGATCAAACGGCTAGGTGACTTTTGATTAAATGGTGGGATTTGAAATTTTTTATTCTTCCCTCATTCTTGCTGAGTCAGAAGTGATAGTACAATAGTACGAACTGCGTTGACAATAAAGCCCAAGTGCATCGACAATGGTACCTACTTATTCTACAAAAATAGAAAAAAATAAAACAAACTTGAAGAGAAACAAAATTAAAATAAAATAAAATAAAATTACAGAATAAATTTCATAAAAATTAAGATTTTTTGACCAATTTAATAGTCTCTGCCTGCTTGTGATCAATATTCCCAAGATAATGTTTCAATCGCTAGCCATTCACATTGAATTGGTATCCATCATTTGAATCTTTGATTGTGACTGCACCATGAGGAAATACTTCGACGAATTCGAAAGGTCCAGACCAACATGAGCGCAATTTACCTGGGTCCAGCTTCAGTCTAGAATTGAATAATAAAACTTGTTGACCCGCGATAATTTGTTGCTGCAAAATAATTCTGTCATGCCATCGTTTAGTCTTTTCCTTGTAAATTGTAGCATTTTCATAGGCATTTCGCCTATTCTCCTTTAGTTCAGTGATATCCAACAACCTTTTATTTCTAGCAGCTTCATAGTCCATGTTCACTTGCTTAATTGCCCACATTACTTTGTGCTCTAGTTCAACTGGCAAGTGACATGCTTTCCCAAAAACCAATTGATACAGCGATATCCCTAATGGAATTTTGTATGTTGTCCGCAATGCCCATAAAGCTTCATCCAGTCTGGAAGACCAATCTTTCCTCGAAGGGTTTACAACCTTTTTAAGAATATTTTTAATTTGTCAATTCGGTACTTCAGCTTGTCCATTAGTTTGTGAATGATAAGTAGTAGCCATTCTATGATTAACTCTATATCTTTTCAGTGCAGTTGCCACTTGGTTGCAATGAAAATGCATACCCTAATCACTAATCAATGCCTTTTGTGTGCCAAAGTGAGCGAGTATATGCATGTGAAAAAATTTAAGCACTATTTTTGCATCATCCTTTGGGACTGCAACAGCTTCAACCCACTTCGAAACATAGTCAACAGCTACTAATATATAAAGATTTCCAAATAAACTTGGAAATGGTCCTATAAAATCCATACCCCAAACATCAAACAATTCAACCTCCAAAATTGGCTGCTGCAACATTTTATTGCGTTGGGTTATAAAACCTGCGCGCTGGCACCTATCGCATTGATTCACAAAATTGTGGGTGTCTTTGAATAATGAAGGCCAGTAGAATCCTAATTGGAGAACCTTAGCGGCAGTTCGTATGCCACCAAAATAACCTCCATAAGGAGCATCATGACAATGCTTTAGGATTGAAAGCATCTCATCTTCCAGAACACAACATCGAATAATGTTGTCATTGCATACCTTCAATAAATGTGGCTCGTTCCAATGATACTTCACTACTTCACGAAGAAATCTTTCTTTTTGTGGCCTGTGACACCCAATGGGATTTTCCACACACTAGATAATTAACCAGATATGCATACCAAGGGGTTGCATCTACAATAAATAATTTCACATTTGGGAATGCGTCAACAATTTGAAGTATGTTTCCATCTTCGTTTCTAATTTCCAATCGAGACAGATGATCTGCAACTTGATTCTCTGAACCCTTGTGGTCTTTTATCTTGATCTCGAATTCTTGCAATATTAAGATCCAGTGTATCAATCTTGGTTTTGCATCCTTCTTCGCAAAAAAGATATCTCAAAGCTGAGTGATCCATAAATACAGTAACCTTTGCGCCGACAAGATAAGAACGAAACTTGTCAACAGAAAATACTACAGCCAACAATTCTTTCTTTGTAGTGGTATAGTTTACTTGAGCCTCTATAAGATTTTTGCTAGCATAATAGATGGCGTGACATATTTTTCCCTTGCGTTGTCCTAGAACAAGACCGATAGCAAAGTCGTTTACATCGTATATAACTTCAAAAGGTTGAGGCCAATCTGGTGCAACGACAATGGGTGCATTTACTATCTGCGTCTTCAATTGAATGAAAGCATCAAAACATGCATCGTCAAAGAAGAATTTTTTATTCTGTTCCAGCAATGAGCATAAGGGCTTTGTAATTTTTGAGAAATCTCTAATAAATCTTCAGTAAAACCCCGCATGCCCAAGAAAACTGCGAATACCTTTCACATTTATCGGTGAAGGTAATTTCTCATTGATTTTCACTTTAGCTTTGTTTACTTCAATGCGTTGACTAGAGGTGCGATGGCCTAACACAATGCCTTCAGTTGCCATGAAATGGCATTTTTCCCAATTTAAAACAAGATGTGTGGCTTTACATCGCTACAATAATTTATCCAAATTGTCAGCGCAATGATCAAAATCATCCCCATAGACTGAGAAATCATCCATAAATACCTCTAAAGAATCTTCAATCATATCCGAGAATATTGCCATCATGCACCTTTGAAATATGGCTGGTGCATTGCAAAGACCGAAAGACATATGACGAAAAGCAAAAGTACCAAAAGGACAGGTGAAAGTTATTTTCTCTTGATCCTCTGGTGCAATAGCAATCTGGTTGTACCCAGAATAGCCATCTAAGAAGCAGTAATAGGCTCTTCCAGCAAGCTTGTTTAACATTTGGTCAATGAAAAGAAGTAGGAAGTGGTCATTCCTTGTGGTAGCATTAAGTTTGTGATAATCCATACAGACTCGCCATCCCATAGGAATGCGTGTAGGAATTAATTCGTCTTTTTCGTTGCTAACCACTGTGATGCCACTCTTTTTAGGAATGCATTGCACTGGACTTACCCAATTACTATCAGAAATAGGGTAGATAATTCCAACATTAAGCCACTTTATAATTTCTTTATTAACAACTTCCTTCATCTTCTCGTTTTATCTTTTTTGTTGCTCATTCGACTGCTTGCCTTCATCTTGCAACTTGATTTTGTGCATACAAAAAGATGGGCTAGTGCCTCGGATATCAGCAATACTCCAAGCAATAACTCGTTTATGTTGCTTAAGAATATGGACCAATTTCTCTTCTTGAGTTACATCCAGTGTTGCGGAGACAATAACTAGGAGAGTATTATTATCACCAAGAAAGATGTATTTAAGATGAGTAGGTAGTGGTTTCAATTCCAGAATTGGAGCTTCATCAATAGATGGCTTAAAAATTGGAGTTGTTCTGTTGGCTAAGTCTAAGGATTCAATCTGCCATCCATGCCTGAGTTCAATATTATTAGTGTCAACCTTACTTTCACAATTATCTAAGGATTCATCATCAGATGTCATTACAAACTCCTTAGAAAGTATTGTGCTTTGGTTATTGAATTCTTTCCCAATTAAATCATCTAGCACATCAACAATATGGCATCCTTCTTTATCCTTGCATTGAATAGATTCAAAAAAAATTGAAGGTAACGTGCTAATCATTAAGTCATATGGTCAGTTCACATTTGCAAACATCAATAAGAGTTCATTCGGTGGCTAAAAATGGTCGTCCCAAGATTATGGGTACCTCATTGTCCGCCTCGCAGTCAAGAACGATAAAATCAACCAGAAAAATAAATCTACCCACACGAACTAAAATATCTTTGATTTGCCATTCAAGTTGACCCAAAGATCGATCAGCTAGTTGCAATGTCACTGCAGTAGGTTTCATGTGACCAATTCCCAATTTTTTGAAAGTAGATAGTGGCATTAGGTTGATGCTAGCTCCCAAGTCGCATAAAGCCTTGCCTAAATAATGGTTGCCAATTGAACATGGGATAGTAAAGCTCCCAGGATCTTTCATTTTAAGGGGCAACTTATTCGTCAAAAGAGCACCACGCCCTCTATGAGTGCAATAGTTTCCATATTACTGAGCTTCTTCTTATTGGACAAGAGCTCCTTCATAAATTTCTCATAATTTAGAATTTACACAAGAGCATCTACTAAAGGAATACTGACCTGAAGTTGCTTCAGTGTGTTTAAGAACTGTTGATATTGCTTGTCCTGCTCATTCTCCTTGAATCCTTGTGGAAAAAGGTAAGAGTGGAGATACATCTGCTTGCACCAACACCTTTGGTTGCGTTGATAGTTTTGGGGGTCAGACATTAGGTATATAAGTGACAATTTGTGGAACTTCTTTGTCTGATGCATCGACAAGCTCTTCAAATTCAACCTTCTCACTAAAGATTATTTCACCAGTAGTTTGAGTTGTGACAGGAGAGTCTGTAGTTAGCTCGACAGTTTTTTTACCACTCCTAAGCGTGATAACCTTGCAGTGTTCTTCCCCCTTTGGACTGGGATTTTCCGTGTCACTAGGTAGTGTGCCTGGTGGTCGAGTATTCAGATTCAAAGTAAGTTGTCCTAATTGTGCCTCCAAAGCCCGAATGGAATATGAATTACCTTGTACGATAGCTTCTATACGAGCCATATGCTCCCGCATTAAAGCCTCAAAAGCAACTAACAGGTCAAAAGGAGAAGCTTGCGTGTACTATTGCTGTTGATGTTCTAGAGCATGCTGATTCGGAATGTCGCAACACTTTGTCTAGCATTTTGAGTTCCCCAAGATTGTTGATTGCGTGCAAAATTATTATAAGAGTTTCCATAAGAATTGTTGCAGATGTTACTGACATAAAAGGCATTTTCTGCATGTTGTGGACAATCTTCATAACTGTGGTTGTCACTACAAATCTCACAACAAAATCTAGGAACATCAACTTGTTGAACGACTTGTATAGGTGCAACATCACTATTCCCTTGCATATTTTTTATCATATTTGCAAGAGAAGAAACTTGAGCACTAAGTGCAGATATTGCATCCAATTCAATAACTCCCGAAGTAGCTTTTGCTTGTACAACTCTAGAGATAAGGTATTGATAATCATTCTGAGCAATTCTTTCAAGAATTCCAATAGCATCATTATAAGTATAATCCAGCAAAGGTCCATTGGCTGATGCGTCGACAAAATTCCTCGTGTGTGAATTCAGCCCATTATAAAAAAACTCAATTTGTGTTTCCTGTTGAATGTCGTGCATGGGACAACGTCGAAGCAAAGATTTATAACGTTCCCATGTGGTGTGAAGATTCTTATTGTCCAACTGATGATAAGCTGTAATATCATTTCAGAGACGAGCATTCATTGTCAGCGGGCTAAATCGCAAAACAAACTATGTTACTAGTGCATTCCAATAAGTAATTGATCCGGTAGGTAGCTCAAGGAACCATGTACGAGCTCTTCCTTGCAAGGAATAAGGAAATAATTGCATCTTCAAAGCGTTATCAAGAATGCCTTGATGACTAAAGGAAGCACAAATCAATAAAATAATTTAAGATGTTCTTGTGCATCTTCATATGGCAGCCCAACATATTGCCTATTGGAATTCAGCATCTAAAACATTACTGGCTTGAGTTCAAAATTTCCAACTTAAATTACTGGCCTAACAACTCCTGGTTGTAAGTCATCCAAGACAGGTACTACAAAATCTTGTATAGTCCTATTTTGTATTTGAGCGTCTTGCTGCAGCAGTGGGTCATTAGCAATTTGGTTCTGCATTGAGGGTATGACTGCATTGTTTCTTGGTAAAGTCATATTCATTTGTTCTTGAAGTCTCCTCTGAATGGTTCTTTCAATTTCTGGATCAAAATCGGCAATAAACTCTGAATTGCTTCGGGTCATACAACACCTAAAATAAAATGTGCAAATAACGAAAAAAAGCAAATTAGTTAGTAGCAACTAAACATTCTGAAATAAAAACAAAACAAATAAACATCAAACAAACGCCATCCTAGGCAACGGTGCCAAAACTTGATCGGCTATTAACGTCACAGTAATAATGTGCAAGCGTACACTGTCGATGCAAGTATAATAGACAGATATGAGCTTGTCAGATATCGATCCCACGAGGATGGTTGTCTTTAGTTTATCAAAATCAGTGTAATAAATAGATAGGAATGAGATAAATTATGAATGTAGTTTTCGAAGTAATAACTTGAAAAGAATAAGATAAAAAAATGATAATGATAAACTGGGATCCCCAACGTGAATATTCAAAAGAATGCTAAATGCTCACAAGGTATAAAATGATAAGTGATTGTCGATGCATTTAATTGCAATGAATATCTTACCAAGCTTAACTTCTATATTTAATTAAATACTTAAACATGCACATTAGCCACACCTTCCGATAATGGCAATGAACCACTATTAAGAATAAGTGGATTAAATTCCTCTAATCCTTAAGCAACTTCTGTTGTCATGCTTGTTAGCTTGAACTGTCACTGCACCTCCCAGTGTCAGTGACCGCAATAACACTTCCATGCTAAAAACATTCAAACCCAAAGATTAAACCGTAGAAGCAAGATTGAATAAAATAACATTTAACCCAGAAATCATGTGTACTTCCATACTAACATGAAATCAAAATTAATCACTAGCGTTAGAAAAGAAAAATAAAAGAAACAAGTGGAGAATACTATTCATCAACTTGAATCTATCATTCCCTCTTGTGGCACACTCAGGTCTCCACGTTAAGAGCTAAGCTACATCCTTTTCATGTCGGTTCACTCGTTGGAGCTTAAGCCGCCATAGCGGAAAGCTTCCAAAGGTATGTTGAAGAATATGATAATCCAAAAAGCTATCCTTTTTTTTCTTTTTATGTGAATATTTTTATTTTTCCCGAAATAGCCCAGGTGTTCTTTCATCAGAATTATGTTGCCTCTGTACGTACAAGTTGATTGGACCAGACTAGATAGCTCAAGCATTTTTGTTCCTATCTGGGCAGCTGTCAGATGCAGCTACAATTCTGGGTGCCATCTAAAAATACTTATGCAGCGGCATCAGTACCAAAACATGACAAAATTAAGGATTAATAAGCTAAGATCCACTGAGTTATAAAATGTAAATTACTGAACTGAAAATGCTAAAATATGTGCTAAATATAACTAAATGGGAACAAATTAACCAATAAGTAGGGAGAAAACATATGTTCTTTCTAGTACTATCAATGAGCATGTAGTTTCATTTCATAATATCATTTCCAACGAATGTAAGTTATCAAGTTTATCTTTTACAATCCCTATTAACCAAACTCGGACACAAGACAGATACACAGATCATTCAACCAACACACCAATCTTATAACACCTTATACCCGACCCAATCATCGAATCCGAGCTACAAGGTGCCATATTGGTTACCGAAGTAACTATGATCAAAATATAGTACTATTTACAACATTAAACATTCTAATATAAATTAAACAAGTATTAAAATTATTCGTATTCACTTCCAAGTCTTATACAAGCTTACGGAAGCTCTAATGCTAACCCGAGGTCAAATTAGGACTAAAATGTAATGTTTACAAAATTTCAAGTTGACGTCACGACGTCAGGAGGTTCCTCGTCGCGACACAACATACTGACTAGGTCTTGTTGCAATGACCCATGCTCAATGTTGCATCATGACATGGTGGCTTGATCTCGTTGCAACGACATATGGTCGACGTCGTGATGTGACATACTGTTTCTACAAGGTACCAAAATTTACATTAACCTACAATTATCAAATCACCAATCTGCCCATTCACAACACGATTACAGCCAAAATATGTAATTCACGTGAATCATAATACCTTAATCAACTATACACCAATGCCAAATTACTTATAAGTTCATTAACTAGTCCAATACATTCAAGATATTAAACATACATACTTATCCACAAGTATCATAGGAAATTATATCTTTTTATACATTTCTAAACCATATGACAACTCATGTACATTTTGCATCCATATGACCAATTCCATATACCAAACTTCCAATTCAAATGTTCACAAAAACATAGTATTATACCAAAACTGACTCAACCTAGGTACATGTCATACTTAAAACAAAACAGAATTATACAAATTTTGCTGAGTCAGGGATTCACTTGCTAGATGATGGATCAACTACTCAAACTGTCAGGGATCTACTGTACCTACCCATGGAGAAAACAAACTGTATGCTAAGCAAATATGCTCAGTGGTATTTCCATGAATCAAGCCAAATAATACAAGCTTATACATATGCACATATTCCATTCAAAATCTAATCTCATGCCATTCATGTCAAATTCTTCCATTTTCATATAGTTATGCATATAATCAATCTTACACCTATTCATGTCAAAGTTATTGTTATCGCATAACTTACTTATGTTCATTTTATGCTTCAATTCATCACATAAATATCAAAACATACCCTTTATGCTATTCAACAATTAAGGTATCATTTCTTTTCTTAATAACACACCAAATAATAACATAACATTAACATTTGCATACACATATTCAAATTCGTGTATGCTTTTTAACTATTTCCGAGCCTATAGACTCTTTCATTCTCATTTGACCCTCGGAGCAAGTTTTAGATTCTTTTGCATTCTGCCACATATCCCATTTCCATTTTATTTACCAGTTCATTTATCATTGCACACACCATTTAGTTAATTCATATGTTTACAACTTTATTAACCAGACGCAGACTTAGAATGAATACGTGGATTTGTCACCTCGGGTTGCCCAGCAACGATGACGCTATACATGTACATACTACCACCCTGGGTTGCCCGACAACGATGATTTTCACATGCTAATTATTCTGTCACCTTGGGTTGTTTGGCAACGATGACTTTATATGTACAATCTACCACCTTGGGTTTCTAGGCAACGATGATTTTCAATTAATATCTTGATCTTATGACATGCCAACTATATCCGACTCAGTCTGAACAGCTAATAAGGCAATCGAATTTTTTTTCATTATATATAGTTTAAATCATACTTTACCATATCCAATTAACCATCAATCCATAAATTCATCATTTAATATAACATGGTTCAACTCAATTTCATACCAACTATCATATATCAATAAAATCATACAATTTTCTATTCTATTCAATTTAGTCTCTATCTCAATATTCAATCTCAACCAAAGCAATTTAATTCAAAATCCAATAATAACTCACTTCAATATTATATAATGCAAAATAGCATGAATATATAGTAATTAAATTGGTCCCGAATCATAGAAATACAAACTAAATTTCTGAGCTACTCGTCGACGACTTTCAATTTTCCTTTCTGATACGAGTAGCTCTGTCCAATTCAAAGGTCATAATAGAGATGGGCTTAGTTTCCCTCAAGGCCCAATCACGAGATCCAAATCCAAGTAGCTAAATTCAAAACTCAACTTATTCGTCCAAGACTTTATCACAAAAAAAGTTCGAGAAGAAGAGTTGAAGCTTCAAGACGATGGATTTTGGAACAAGGATGAATTGGAAGGGATTAATTTTGTTTGTGGGCCTAAACTCTCAATCAATGATGACAAGCCCATGTGGAGAATGTTAACAAGCTTAGGCGTTTCATTTCAAGGACCCTAATCAATCCCACAAGCTTAGGCGTTTCATATTGGGTTCAGGTCCTAGGTTTAATTTTTATTATACATGAGCCCAATATTGTATTTATTATCTCTTATTATTTTATTATTTTTTATTACGATTTTTTTTATAATTATTAAATATTTTAAGTTATTTAGGATTTTTATGTTAGCAAGAAAGTTTTGTTTAAAACTACTTGTTTAGATTAATTAGAATTTTAGTATACTTTAGAGTTTCATTTGGATCTACTTAGATAGCCTATATGAAGGCTTTTTCATTTTTCATTAATGGCACAATTGTTTTCATTAATAAATTTTTCAACCTTGGGAGTTTATTTCTTTGAGCAAGATTTCTTTCTTGTGATTTTTAGAAGTAGTTTTATTCTCGATTTTTTTCAAAGAGTCATGGGAATTCATTCTTCACCCTTCAATTTACCAAGGATTATTTCTTTGAGGGTTGATTAGAGTCATTAATTGAGTTTGTTGGGGTTTATATCTCAAAGGGTTCAATTGAACATTTATCCTTCTATCTATCATAGCCATCGGTTTATTCAATCCATCTTCCACTTTTAAATTTCGTCTATTTATTTATTTATTTGTATTTATATTTTTTTCTTTGTTCTCAAATTTTTTCTTTTACTGTTTTGACTTCTTTATTACTACATTTATTTATTTTTTCTTTTTAGATCAGACCCAAATATTTCCTACTTGAGTCTAACAACTTGAATTCGATCTTTCTTCCACTTCCTCCGCTCTAACCCCTATCACTTTCCCTCTCGACTGTTCTGTGTCAAAGTTAGCTAAATAAAATCACAACATATAATACTATGAAATTCCATTCAAATCGAAATCAATTACAATATTAAGAATATTTTACAATTTATTCAATTTAGTCCTTAAACCCGAGACAAGCATAACTTTCTATCTAAAGCTTCAAATTGAAATTCGATTTTACATGCATTCATTAAGGACCTCCTATTTTCTATTCTTATCAAAATTTCATGACAATTTTTCATTTTATTCAATTTTTGTCCCTAATGTACGAAATCAATAATTAAGCTTTACAATTTAGTCATTTTCTTAAACTAAGCTTAATTTCTATCAATTTCACACTTAATTCTTTCAAAAATCAATAATGAAAACTTATGAAAACTTTAACAATTTTACAAATTGGTACATGGGCTAGCTAAACCAAGCTCTCATTACCTCAAATTTACAAAAATTACAAGTAACGGACTTGAATTTCTTACTTAATTGCTTGGCTGAATGTCAAACCTTAAAATGGTTTTCTTCTTTTCTAATTCTATGGAGAATCGATGTTGTGGTGAAGAAGACCACATTTCCATTATCTTTTAGCTTTTATACTAGGATTATGTTGTTAATTAGTTTTAATTTACTTAATTAACTATGTTTTACTTTAACAAATCTTTAATTTTCTTAAATTAATAATCGCACATCACATCATCACAGCATATGTTTCAAATGCTTTATTAACTAATCTGTCCCTTAGGATTATTTTCATCTAAGTCCTTAAGCCAAATTCTAATTAAAAATCTATAGCGATTAAATTTTTACAAATTAGCCATTAGGCCTTAACTAATTGTAGTTTCGGCTAAATTACTCATCCAAATTTTAATTCATTTATACATTATTCCATAAATATCCCTATTTAATATTTATGGCTCAGTTTATAAAAATGAGGTCCCAAAACTACAATTTCTAACACCATTGGAAACCGGGTCGTTATAAATCTAACACTGAAGTACATCATCATATAAAATCGAAGTAGGTAAATTGTCACACACAGTGCATCATCAGGCAAATCAAAGTAGGGAAATTGACACACATAGTGCATCATCAAACAAACGGAAGTAGGGAAACTGGTACATGAATTGCATACTAGCACACAAAGTGCATAACCCATACACAATCTATTCCTATGGCATGCCAACTATATTTGGCTCTGCCTGAATAATTAATAGGGTACCAATAATCTAATAACATTATACAAACCAATTCATAAATTATAATCTCATTTTTTTCATCATCGATTCATGTATGTCTAATTTCACATAACATGGTTCATACTATATTCATATCTCATATCGCATACCAATTATATCACACTCTATTATATTATATTCAATTTTGTCCAATTTCTTGGCATTCAATATCATTCATTATGAATCATTTCATATGAAAATATAAGTTTACCTTGATAGTATATCATGTAATCAACCTGCATATGCATATATATAATGATCTCGAATCATAAAAGTATAAATCGAATTTCTTTAGTCATTCGCCACCGACTCTTGTTTTTCCTTTCTCTCGCAACTGTCCGACTTCATCTTTAGCTGCATTCAATAATTTAATATATTAAAAAATATTAGATTTCATCCAATTCACATTCTACTACAACGTAAAATATATTTTTTATTTTATTCAATTTAGTCCCTATACTCGGGATATGCATATTGTTCGATATCTAGCATCGGATCAAAATATGATTTCACATTCTTTCATTAAAGACCCTATAATTTCTATTCATAACATAATTTCTTGATAGATTTTTAATTTATTCAATTTAATCCCTAATGTTGCAAATTTATCTAACAACTTAATTAGTTTTATAATTTAGTCCTCTTTATAATCTAAACTTATTAACTACCAAATTCAAGTCTGATTCATCAATTTCCCTCTAATAAAAACTCGCTAAAAACTTAACAATTAGACAGATTGATACATGAGCTAGCTAAACCAAACTCTCATGATCATAAAACTATAAAAAAAAAATTCATGAATTTAGCTTTTTTAGCTCATAAATTTTGGTGGTCGAATGTTGAAACAAATGAAAGGTTTTCTTCTTTTCTTTCTAAGGGGGGACGACCAAGTATGGATGAAGGAGATGATTCATCTTTCTTTCCACTAACTAAGTATTTATACTTACATTAACTTTGGTTTATTTTAATTAATCTTACTTAATTAACTAATTAAAACATTATTAAACTTAATTTAATCTTATTGGAATCCATCGTGAACATCCACTAGTTCATATTGAATAATAGTTGAATAATTATTTTAGTCTTTTAAATAATTGTTATCTAGGCCCTCAAGCTTTTCTAAATTAAAACTCAATAGTGATTGGACTTTTACACTTTAGTCTTTGAGTTTTAATTAATCATTTCCTCAATTCAATTACTTAACCGAACTTTATTATACTTTCATATTAACTTTGTAAATATTCCTATTTTATATTTACAAGTTCGGTTTATGAAAATGAGATTCCAAAATCGCATTTCGACACCACTAAAATTAAAAATTAAATAGATTTAATTAGCAATATTCATTCACTAATTAATGATTAAAATTAAGTTACAAACTATATATAAAAATAGAATTTCACGCAATCTACTATTATAATATTTATATTTTAAAAATAAGTCAAAATATTCTTTTTTAATTCAACTTTATATCAATTATCATATTTTTAAAATTAAACTTATATATTATTATGTTTTAATTATGTAACCTTGTTATTAATGAAACAAGACAAAAGTTATTTAAAAAAGAAATAATTAAATATAACTTAATTAATACATATAATTAACTCATGCATCATATAAGTAAAGAAAAATAGTTATTAATATATTATTAATTTTTAAAATTTGAGGATTAAAAGAAATAAATATGATTTAGATCTCAAATGTTGTTATAAATGTATAACAACTACCTCTCTAAAAAAACTAAAATTTTCGCAAACAAATAAAATTATTAAAAGAAGATTGATTGTATTCATTTGATTTAAGTTAATCTTTAATTAAAGACACCGATGCTTAATATTAATTGACTATGTATCATCTTTAATTAAAACACATTTCTTAATTATGTTTTCACGGTAAAATAAAATACAAAACACCAATACTAATCAACGTAAACTCAAATAAATTTGGGTGATTAGAAATTAATGCCTATATATATGAAAGCTTTGAAGAGGTACTATACTCAACCAGTTCACTAAATATATACCATTTGAATTGTTAACAACATTGAAGTACTGATACACATAAACAACAAAAACAAAAGTTCAAATTCTATTCCGCTTTTTGTTAAATTTACATGTGATTATATTTATAAGCATGTATATTTTATCTAAAATTATTTAGAAATATCTACAATGGTTTTGTACTTTCTCAATTAACCATGAGAGATTTATTGTCTTAGGTTTTCACCGTGAAAAGAACAAAAAAAAAAAAGAAGATACCTTCATGACATTGAAACTTAATATAATGGGAGCAAGTTATGCATGTTGATTGTGAAAAAAGAATTGTAAACAAAATTTTCTAAAACAAATGATGCCATGCAAGCACCAAATGGAATGCTAACTTCTCTGTTCCGGACTAGTTTAATAGGATGCGGCATCATAATTTTATGTGGCCAACTTAGCAGTGCCATACCAACTCATATAGCAGCAACCAGACCTTTTTGTTTTCCTTTTTAGAGTTTCTCGAGTTCGGCTTCAGCCTCGGCCAACTGTTCCTTTAACCTCGACAGTCTTTGCTCTACCTCTTCTACAGTTCCCTTTTCGAGGGATGGTTGATATGGTGTAATAAAATGGCGTGAAAATCTTTTCAGAGCTTCAACCCCAGTAACCTATTATTATAACCATACAGGAGTAGTTAAGAGCTATTGAGATCACCAACATATGCCAATATACAAAATTCAGAGTATATTGCTCAGATCAAGTAAGCTTGAGCTCACCTCTTCTGGCAGCAATGGCAGCTTAGTGATGTGAAAATCATCATATAACATGAAAAACTGATCAAGGTACTTTTGTTGCATCCGCATTCGAGCTTTTAATAACTTGGACTCAACATCTTAAATTAAAGAAAGGGGGATTGATGGTAAGGGTTTCACTTAAGCAACAATTCCAGTGGGACAGAAGGGAAATCGATAGACATAGTAAGAAAGTAAAGCATACCTTCATCATCAAAAAGTACTTGGTTAATGATAATATTATGTGTATCAATCTCAAATTTGGTGAGTTCTTGCACCAATCTCTCTGTTTCATAGAGAGACAGGAACTCCGGAATGCAAACGCAGATAAATGTTGTCAAGTCCTGCTCGAAGGAAAGTGAAATTATACAAAAAAAAAAACAAAGCATGAGCAGGGCACTATAATTGCCCTTCATATGTTAAAAGTTTAAAGTATGGGAAAAAGACTAAGAGAATGGTATATCTTACTGGGTCTTTGAACTGCTTATTAACTTGTTCAATCACATTTTTCATGCCTTCAAGCCTCCCTATAATTGCATCCTCCCCAAATTCATCTTCAACCCCAAAAATACGGGTCACCTGCCGTGATGAGTTTTAAACTTCATGAGCAGAAACCGACTAGGACACGATGAACTGACATGTGAGCTATGACAAGAATGAATGTAATAGCTCCATGCCATATAACCTTAGAACGATGCCAAAGACAAACTTAGAAGATAGGAGGATAGCATTCATCACTTGAAATAAGATATTAAGGAAAGAATAGTGGTTTTAATGAAAAGTTACAAAATTTTATTATCTATAGGCACATTGTTAACAAAAAAGTCTTGAAGACCAGTTGCGAAATATCGGATAAAACTTAAAAAAGTCATACCTGACTCAATAAACCACCAAATTTGCTTTTCAGCGACATCATTTTTTCAAGTCCCTTCTCTAAGGTAGCTGGAAACTGTAAAAGCCGAAGTGTATGTCCGGTTGGGGCAGTGTCGAATACAATGCACGAATAATCCATTGTCTGCACCAATCTACAGGAAAATATTACATTCAGACAACAATTGATCAAAATATTTCTTAAACAATCCAAGCGGTCAAACTTTTCTCTCCCAACACTGCCGAGAGCCCTAGCAGGTTCACAAAGCGACTGAACATGTGGAACCATGGAAACTAAAGAGTTTGCGCATGCTACCACTTGGGATGGCCTCAACAATACAGATGAATAAAGTACGACCGTAGTGATTCTGAAGTCGTTATTAGAATCTAAGTATGAAATAGAATAGAACGGATATCTTACTTAAGCATCTCTCCAAAGCTCATCGCCTCATCAATTCCTGGAATTGCATTCGCCAAGTCTGAAAATAAACTATCCATTCCTTCCGTCCCGAATTCATCATTATCCACGCTAGGATCTACCTCCTATTATGTAGAAAGAAATTGAGAAAATTAAAATATCCAATGACTTCTGTAAAAGTTCTAATAAAGAACAAATCCCTAATGCAGAAGCCCAAGCATTAACCAGAGTGAACCCATCACTGGATTACATATAAAAATCATACTGACATAATTTTTCTTGGTCTCAGATGAAAGAAACAGTATCAAATTTTTCAGCCGATCAATGATCAAAATACAAAACATGACTGAGCAATGCCTGATTTCTTCAAAACAAAAAAATGCACGATTCTAAAACAAAAACACAACCGTGCAAAGCGAAATACATGGATAACCAGAAAGCAAAAGGATACCATGGCATATAAATTCTTGAAGCCATAGACCAAAGTGGGAGTCTTTGTGAATCTCTGTTGAAAAGCATCGCTGAGATTATGAGCAGGGTCGGTGGAAATAATCAAGACAGAGGGTCGGACCCGAGCCAAGAGCATCGAAATAATCGAGCTACAAGTGGTCTTACCCACACCTCCTTTGCCACCAACGAAAACCCACTTCAGGGTATCTTGCTCCAATATGTTATGAACGGTTGACTCTGGTATATCGTCACTGTCTGCCATGTTTGTTTAACGAAGCTTTTTTTTTCCCCTTTTTCTTTTTCTTTTGTGAGAAAGGAATCAGAGAAATTTGTTCGAACTCATCACGAGTTCTGCCCAAGCAACGTATGAACGATTCTAAGGACAAGCGTACACTGCGCATTTCAGATCCTTAATCTTATTGTCACCTTAAAAATATATAGTTTGTTATGTATTTTCTTTTAATTAAAAATACTACTACTTATATTCTCTTTATTTAAGCGTACACTGCGAATTGATTTTATTTATTGGTATTTATATAAATGATTTTTTTTATAATAATCTATGCTTATTTTCATCTACTTCATTGAGATAGTGTTATTTTAGTCCCGAAAAAATAAAACAAATACCATCAAAGGTAATATTTCAAAAGGTTAGATGATGATGTAGTATTTGTTTGTATTTAATGATTGGCTTAATTCACAATTTGTACCTTAAACTATATCTATTTTTTCATTTTGGTATCCCAATTTGGTACTTAAAAGTATCAATCACTTCACAATTTGATACCTAAAATATACTTCCATTTTATTTTTAGTCTATATTTTTTTACAAATGTTAAAAGAAAAATCTTACAACCAATCACAAAGTGTTACATGGCGTCTTTATGCAAAACAAAATAAATATTTTTTCTTAAATGTATATACAAATTAAAAATATAAAAATAGAAATAAATATATAAAAATTCATAAATATATATAACCTAGAAAAAATCTAATTTATAAAAATTTTAAAAATACGATAATTGAAAATAATTTAGTTGAAATTGATAATATTGTTACAAAAATGTAAAAATATAAAAATTTATTTTAAAAAGTTTAAAATATTTTTTATAAAATTATAAAATTATAATTTTATAATTTTATAAAAAATATTTTTAAACTTTTTAAAAAATAAAAAATTATAAACAAAATTGTTGATATATTGATATGTATTGATGATTGCCTATTGGACATATTATTGAATTGAGAAATTGACTTATAAGGGAAATTGAAAATGGTTACCCTATTAACTGTTTGGGTAGAATCAGATATAGTTGGCATGTCATAGGATAGGAAGAGTTTAGGGTTACTTCGAATATGTGTCAATGAGGCACTGGGTGCCAAATTACTTCGGTTATACTGATGAGGCATTGGGTGTCAAACACATTGATGAGTGTTGGACGCAAACTATTTACTTCAACATTGTCCGATGAGGCATTAGATGTCAAACTAGTGTGATTGGTTGGATCCGTATATCCATCCAAGTTTGAGTCAGGTTAATAGGGGTATAAAGTGTAAATGGGATAAATGATATACGGATTGTGTTGTTAATATGATTTGATGATACAAATACATGTTGTAATTTATAAAAGATCATGCGAATTTATTATACGAGCCTGAAGGGCCGATACGAAAATGTGATGAATTAATGATTTTATTCGAAAATTGAATAATGAAATGAAATAGTGCATAACATTATATTGAAATTGGATGTACTATTGATAATAGATAGAAAATGATATGAAATTTATATTTAATTGAATAAATGTTGGTTATAAGTGACTGGGAATGTTATATGCTTGATTTATTATAAGATGCGATATATGTTGATACTCACATGGTTTATATGTGGTTGTCATGTTTAGGCAAACACCTAAAGCTAGTATTTTATCAAATTATGTTGTAATTTGAGGTAAGTTGTTGTTTAAATATCTGTGAAATTACTAAGTATTTGTAATGCTTACCCTGTTGTTTCCCTGATGGCTAACTTGCGGAACGTGTTAAATGGATCGTCGAAAAGCTTACACTATCTCGATATCGATTCAATAGCTCTTTTAACCATTTTATATTCGGTTATGTGGCATGTATATAGGGTTGATATAAGTGTTTATCTTGGTTGGTTGATTTTGGTTTGAACCTTGTTGAATGTTTGATTTTGGACTTGTCTATGGGCATGTATAAGTGTGTGTAAGCTTGGTAATATGTTATATTGCATGCGGATCTTATGATTGGAAAATTTTGAAAATAATTACTATGGTTATATTGGTGAAATTGATTGAAAGTGCAATAGGAGAAGGATTAAATGTTTACAAGTGGAATGATTACTTAAGGACTTTAATGACATATAAATGTTTGGTTGATTGAGAAATTGTCTGTTAAGGTATTGGAATGGAATGTAATGGTATGGTATGGTTTGATGCATAATTCTATGAAAACAAAATGATTATTTGAAATGGTATATGTATGTTATGTCACATCCTGAAATTGTGTCTAGAAGTTTTGAGGGTAGTTTTAAAATTTTGGCTCCAAAATGTGTTCCAGAATTCAAAAATGTGGTAACCCGAAAGTGTCTTCGTCCATGGCTTTTTAAAAACTAAACTAATTTGTGAAAATAATGAGGAAAAAACCCTTAATTGTAAAATATGGATTGTTTCGAAAAATGGGTTAAAATTGAGAGTACCACAAAGGTAAATATACCAAAGTTTTAAAAATACCCTATTTTCCCCCTTCACATACAAGAAACTCACAAAACCCTTTTCCTCCACTTTTTTGTCGTCCCTTGAAGTTCCCAAATATCATTCACCTATTTTGATCTTCCAAACTTCAATTCTTTTGATTTTCATCATCCGTTAAACATTAAACCCCCTTTGAAAACCAAGAAGAGCACAAAGAACACCCTTAATTTCCTTGTCATCGAACTTGTGGGCTTCTTGAACTTTCTATTGAACACTCATTTTTCCCTCAATCAATGTAATGTTTTGTTTTCCTAATAGTTTTTTAAGTAATCTAGTCATTTAAATCGAGTTTTAAGCCATTGAATCTAAGGTTTTGGGTAGAAGTTGAAATTTGGGTCGTTAATGGTGAAATTTGAGATTTTGAATGAAATTATTGTTTTAAAGTATTTTTCAAATTTTTTTTGTTGTGATTAGAAGGTTTTTAAACTCTTTTTAAAGTCTTGTTAAAAAATTTTAAGGTATTGTTGAGTTTTTGTTAAAAATTGGTCATGTATGTCAAATTTTCGGAACCATAAATCTAAGCAGTTTGGTGCAGTTTGAAGGTTGAGGATTATTCTTAGAAGAGTAACTAGATTATTAAAATTGGTTTTGAGCAATAGGAATGAGTAGGATTTGGGATATTTGAGTTTCGACTATGCTATTCAAAAATTTCAATTTCAAGGGGAGCTAGCCTTAGGCCTACCTTTTTACTTGTTGAGATGTGGTTATAGCTATTAAATAGTTGTGTATATTGTGTGGTCGATATGTGTGAAGGTTCAGAGTCATTAGGACCTTCTTCGAGTAAGACGAAAGGCAAGGAAAAACTAGTTTAAGCTTTCGACAAATAGGTGAAAACGTGAACAGTGAGTTTTTGGAATTGCTTCTTGCATACATGATTCATAGTGTTAAATGGGAGCCTAAGAGTAGCCTAAACCCCTATCCTAGGTTTCAAGTGTAAACTTTCTTAGTCTTCTCGTTTTATATTGCAAAATTGTGAATATGTGATGCAAATTGAATAGTGTAATATGTTCATGTGATATGTGACATATGTTGTGTTAACTCTTGTGAAATATATTAGTTGATAGCATGTAAACATGCCAAGTAAATGTGATGATATTGGGTTTATAACGTAAATGTGCTGTGAAAGTGTGTAGAAAATAGTAAGTAATAAAATATGTATAATTGTTGATATTTTGGCCTTGTGATCTTTTGAGATCATTGGATATAGTTGGCATGCCATAGGATTATATGAGTACTCACCCTTGTGTTGTGATTTTAAGGCATTGAGGCCCAGGACAGTTTGGAGAGATAAAGGAATGTGAGCTAAGCTCCATTCACCGGGATATGCTGGTGTGTTGGAGAGTGTTAGCTTGATGTTACACTTTTGGGATATGTTCGACTCTTCGAGTCATTGGTGCATTGGAGATCTGTGTATCTAATGTGTGGTGGTAGAGCCCACTTTTATGTCTCAAGTTATCAATTTATCGATTAATGAATCGTGTGTGAAATGTGATGCATGTGTAACTATGTGAATACAATGTTAGATGTATTAGTAAGTGATGTATAAATATGGTTAGGTTGGCACTATAGTTAAACACTACTGAGAATGTGTCTTTTGTGGCTTTCGTTTAACTATGGTATTGTGTGTATTTGCGGTAATTTTGTACATTCACTGAGCTTGTTTAGGCTCACACATTCCATTCTAAACCATTGCAGACATTTAGCGTTGCGGTGTGAGTGGTGCGGTTCCAAGGAAGTGATCCAAGTTAGGTTAGTAAATTAAGTAGGTGACATTTTAACTATTCTTTGAATTGTGGAAATAAAGGCAATGTGGCTAGAATTTTGGTTGGTTATGCTTATTATGTCTTTAGTATTTTGATATGATTATAGACTTTAGGATTTGATGGACGTTTACCATTATTCTACTGGTTTTGTTATAGTTTAATTAAATTGAGGTAGAGATGTTATTTTGGACTATGGTTATGATTATTTTGATGTTGGATAATGTGTTACTTGATGCATGTTGAAGAGGAAAATGTTTAAGTATGTAAAATGTCATGTTTTGCTATAATTTTGGATGAAATGTCCGGAGGTATCGGTAATCGGGGCATATGTATCGATACCTCTATGTTGGAACGAATGTGCAGGAAATAATAGCTCCTTTTAGTATCAATACCCTTTCACAAGTATCTATACTCATGGTAAAAATACAGATGCTTTTGCTTTGTATCGATAATTTTTTGGTTTTAAAATTTGTGGAAAAACATATGCTAAAAAGGTACAGATTTTCTTAATGGTATCGATACTAGTCTCCATAAATATCGATACCTGTGATAGTGTATTGATACCTACATGGTGTCTTTGGAAATTTCATTAAGTGATCCCTAAGAATGTTTTCAAATTGTTCCTACTGCGGGTTAGTATTTATTAAGTTGTTTTCAATGTTTCTTAATGAATTTTAGACTCAAAAACTTCTGTTATTGGTTGGATGTGGTGATTGTTGTATGTAATTGAGACTGTGTGAATATGCATGAGTTGCGCTGTTTGAAGTAGCGTTCTATTACTTGGGCTCGGCGACCGGGCCGTGTATAGGGTGTTACATGTTAGGTAAGCTTGAATTGAGCAAGTAGTTTTGATAAGTTTTGGTGCCACAATTTTGTTCATGTTGCTTTGGTAATTAGAATTGTTTGAATTGAGTAATGATAAATGAATGTTTGGGAATGCCTTTAAATGGTTTTATGTAGGCTTAGATGTGCATATATACACTAAATAAGCTCAAGGTTTGGCTTGGCATGAAATATGTACTAAATGGACAAATTTCATAACAAAAAGAGTCATTGTCTCAATGTGAAATCCCTCTCGTTACAATATTGATAGACAGTTTGTATTGTCCTGAGGTCAAGTGGTCCGACATCATGACGTGACTATTTTGACGACGTCACGACATAGAAAAGGTCACGTCATGACTTGGAACCTAAACTTTCAAAATCTTGTAGTTTGGTCCTAATTCATGCTCGGGTCTACAAAATAGCTTTCGTAAGATCAAGTAAGGCTCGTGCTTAATTGTATATTATAATATTTAGGTTTATGACATGCTTGAATATTTGAATGATTCGTTTATAACTTACTTGATCTGAAATTTCCAAAGCATTACAAAAAGGTCTCTATTTGATATCGGGTTGACTTTAAAGCATTCTATGCTTGTATAAAACCCAAAAAGGAATGTTCATATGATTATATGTTGTATTATTCATTGATTTCATGATTGATGAAGTAAAATGATGTTTTTATTGTGAAATTGTCAGTAGTTGATCCGATAATAAATGTGGTACTCTGTTGCTCGGACCCGGCGATCAAGTCAGGTAAGTGGTGTTACATGAAAGCTGGGAACAACAAATGTCCGCTAAGCTGAAAACACAAGTATGAATTCGATTAGGGTTTATTGCTATAAATATCACAAGACAATTTTCAAAATTTTTAATTTTTTACTGTGCAAGAAACCGTTTTCAAATCGAGATTTTTCCAACATGATCATCACAAGTGAATACATCCATAAACGGATTCAGGATCTTGTAACGTCACGAGTGAATACATCCATAAATGGATTTAGGATCTTGTAACGCCCTGATTAATTTAACTTTGTTTCTGTGAAATCTGTCACAATTAAGTATCTACTTCAATGGCTAAGTGTTATGGGTGTGTGTTTGAGGCCTTGGGTTCAAGTCCCACTTCTTGGGTCCAGTTCGATGTACTATCAGTCCAATCAGTCACATCTATGTCTCTATCTTCTGGGAGTCATCCACTCTAATGCCTAAGACAAGGTATCTCCTTGATTGGACTTGATAGACAGCATATTAGTCTTTCAATTGGTTTGCTCATTTTCGATTAGACTAAAGACATTTTAGGTTCATCTAATAATATAATTTGTCTTTCTGTATTATGATCCGACCATGTAATACCAGTTAGACAAATAGTGAGTCAATATTTGCTTCTATTTTTGCTTTGTATGCAAAAACCACATGAGGACATTATACAAAATATATTAATGTAATCCGTGAATTATTTTATTAACCAATATGTTCAAAAAATTTACAAGTGTACATTGACAAAATTACTACACTTAGGATGCCAAATCAAACACCGATATGGGAATAAAATAAATCAGCAGATTCGAGAATGAGAAACTAGTATGTTATGAGATGAAGATATATATAGCTTTATGTTGAATGGCATGATATGATAAATCTAAATGCTAATATCAAATGAATTGATGTACAAAATGGTTATATGCATATTTCATTTGAAAATAGAAGCTTTTGGCATGAATGTGTATGTGATATGGCTAAAGGTTGAACTTGAATTGCATTTGATTAATACTTTTGTTATATTCACTTGAATCATGAAAGTACCACTGAGTTTTATCGCTCAGCGTACCATTTTGTTTATTCTGTGTGTAGGTATGGGTGGACCTCAAAGTCCTGAGAGGTGAATTCAACATCCAATTCGTAGCTCTTGACTCAACAAAGTTTGTATAGTTCATCATATTTCGATAAATGGCAGGTACCTAGGTTTAAATCGTTTTAAGGTTGTAAATGGTCAACTTGGTGTCTTTGAGTATTAAATGTACAATAATAAAATGGTATATGAATGGTTAATGTTTTCATGGTTAGAAATATATAATTGAACATATATGATATTGAGTTGAATACCTTTTGGATCTTAGAATCAATTATGTTTTGTATTTTACCAGGTTAAACATTAAGGATGTTTGAGTTATGGGTGTCTGACTTCATAATCGCAACACAATTCTAGAAATGTCACGACACTAGCATTCAACGTCACGACGTCCCTTGTTTGAAGTCGCGAATTTGCACCATTAAAGTCGCGACACAAACCCCTTGTCGTTAATGTCATGACATGATATTCTCATGATTACGTCACTAGCTTGGTAAAGTTGGAAACTTTATATTTTAGTACTCAAATGGTCTCGTATTATTGAAAAAGCTTTCGTAAGCATGTATTAACCCCGGATAAGAGTATACGGTATGTTATAATGATGTAATAATCTTTCTAATGAATATAAATTGTTGAGTCAATAGAAATTGGGACTGTAGTTGCTTCAGCAACGAATGTGACACCTCATAGCTCAAACCTGGTGATCAGGTTAGGTATGGGGTATTACATTTTTAGTTTTTTTAGTTTTTAAATTTTGAAATTTTAATCCTGATCCAAACAGTAGTAGTAGTTAAATCCATTATGTCAAATTTTATTATTAGTCACATACTATGCATAAATTGTGGATCTAGTTTTTATAATATAATTTGATCATTTTTAATCGATACACTTTTCAAATTTTGAAATTTTAGTATTGACTTAAGAAATATTCATTAAATCTATTAACTAATACGATGTCGCTTTTTATGAGAATTATATAGAAAAAGCAAGTGACATGACATTACATATGTAATTACAAGTTTCTTTGCATAAGATTTTGGAAATAATAGAATTTAACTTAAGGAATCTAATTGCTATTATTTGATTAAAACTAAAAATTTAAATTTTGAAAATTATAGAAATTAAAATTGACTAAACTAGAGTACAACAATTAAATCGCAATTTACAATATATATATATTGTTTGGTATCTACTTTGGATTGAATCGATTAATGATTTGGGAATGGATAATTTTTTTGGGTTGGATGAGTTAATTTAGGTAAATACAATTTTTTTTAACTTTAGCTTATTCTTTTTTCATTTTTTTACAAAAATTACAATGTAAAATATAATTTAAAGATGATACATTGCAGGCACCAATTGGCTGATGGAGTTTTCTTAAACTGAAAAGGCAAATAGTGTTAACCGAATGAAAGTTTAGGTACCTAAAATGATAAAAAAAGTTTAGGTACCTAACTGGGAAAAATGTTATAGTTTGCGGGGTTTTTTTCCATTCAAGCCAAAAAAATTAAAAGAGAGTATAGTTTAGATAAATATTATAAA
Organism: Gossypium raimondii; assembly: GCF_025698545.1. Lineage (NCBI taxonomy): Eukaryota > Viridiplantae > Streptophyta > Magnoliopsida > Malvales > Malvaceae > Gossypium > Gossypium raimondii. The sequence goes on along the minus strand of NC_068571.1, from coordinate 29,060,625 downwards.
TTGTGTTGCCAAGATTTGGTTAGAGTTGTGGTTAAAGTTCACATCTAGCACTCACCATGACACGGATTTAAACCTTGTCAATTCTTTCCCTTTTTCTAATGTTTTATGATAAAAAAAAACTTTAAAAATAATATATCTATCTATACTTACATAAAGTGTTTTGCCAAATTGATATAACAAGTCAATTCGACATCAATTCAATTAAAAAAATACTTAAAAGCCCTCTTTTAATAAAAAATTAATATTAATATAATAGTGCTTCCATCTGTAACTATATTTATTGTCGAGGGGGATCGAACCCTTTGGGAGAAGTCTCCGAAGTGTTCTCCACTGGGCAATTGATACGACCCCCAACAATCGTAGGTGTTGTCCCGAGACCTGGGTTTTGTCTTCCAATTCTGCGGAGAGCCCCGAGGTTATGGAGTGGGAGAGCCTCAGTTGGTGGAGAGAGTACGTACCTGATGGATGCGTAAATAATTAATCAATGAAGCCGCACACGATGCGGATTGAACCACCAACCGAGGCATAACTAGCCTTTTTAATGAGACATGGTACCACTTGAGTCTTTTTATTGTTGAAGGGGGTCATCTTCTTCGGGAGAAGTCTCTTAAGTGTCATTCATTGAGCGGTTAATACCACCTTCAACAATTGTAAGTATTATCTTAAGACTCGGGTTTTTTCTCTCGACTCCACAGAGAGCCCCGAGGGTTCACGAGTGGGAGTGCCTCGGTTGGTGGAGAGAGTACGTGCCTGAAGGACGTGTAGATAATTAATCAATGAAGTCGCAAGATGTTGATTGAGCCACCAATCAAGGCATGACTAGCCTTTTCAAGGAGAAATGGTACCACTTGAGCCTTTTTATTGTGGAGGGGGGTCGACTCCTTTGGGAGAAGTCTCCGAAGGGTCGTCTGCCGAGCGGTCGATATAGCCCCCAACAATCATAAGTATTGTCTCAGGACCCGAGTTTTGTCTCCCGACTCCGCGGAAAGCCTTGAGGATTCACGGAGTAAGGAGTGCCTCGATTAGTGGAGAAAGTATGTACTTGAAGGATGTGTAGTTAATTAATCGATGAAGTTGTGTATGATATGGATCGAACCACCAACTAAGAAATAACTAGCCTTTTTAAAGAGATATGGTACCATTTGGGCTAGATGAAAATCAAAGATCATGAACATCTATTCATTTTGTAGAGATCCTTTTTAATTAATATCTCATATTGATTTTAAAAAAAACATCTTGTTAAACTCGAAAAAATTACAACAATATTTTAATTAATATAATTAACTATTAATTATTTGATAATAAAAATAAAAAAAAATTATACCAAATTAAAATATAAAGATTAAATTCTAAACTTCCGCTCAATAAAGAGATCAAAAATATTTTTTTTTCTTTCTTTGAAAATGAGAATTGCAAATGGGCTTTGGATGGAGTCAGGTGTGACCTTTTTGAAGTGGAAACTTCTAGATAACGCCAAATAAGTAATTTCTCAAGTCAAACCAATTTTTTAAATTAACTTTTCAGGTCAAATACAAAATATAAAATGGTAGCTTTTGACTTTTCAAAAGTGGGTGCAAAATTATAAATTTACCCCTCATTTATATTAATTATAAATATTTAAAAAAGTAAAATTTATATTTCTAATTTTATGATTTTTATCAAAGGGATATTATAAATTTTTATATTTTATTATAATTTAAGTTGAATATTTATTAATACAAAAATAATTCTAATGTAATATTGTGGCAATAGTAATAATAAAGACACGAAAAAAAAAGGATATTTTTCATCAATTACTCCATTACTTTGAATTATATGTTGTTTTAATACCTATATATGATATATATATTGATATAAAATTTTACAAATAATTTATTCTTTAAAGTTTCACTATAACAAATATAAATATATGTCCAAGCAACTATAACGTAGAATCAAACTAATATAAAACACAACGGACAAAGAAATAAATGTGGCCATTTATGAGATACACATGTCGGGATTGGAGAACCAAGCATCACAATTGCGAATGGTGGCCCACAAACTTGGGTACATAAGAACCCAATGCAGCGGATGAGGAAAATCCTGCAAGCTTAGACAAGATAGAAAGTAAGGAAGACAGAAGGTGGGTAGCGAAGAACAAATCCAATAGCTAGGTCACGATTCAACTTCCTATTCAAGTGAATCTGCCTGGAGCGAGCCTGGTCTGGGATCTTTCCCATAGCCTTCTTTCTTTATTCTTTATCGCCTGGTCTTTCGTATGGGACGTGGGATCTTTCTTTCCTAAATCCATTTACCTTGCTAGCCTAAGGCTTAAGAGTTATCCCTTCTAATCAAAAAAGGAAAGCAAGGAAAGCCGAAACCAGTGCTACCCTCAAGTAACCCAATGGACGTACGAATATCTGCTTCGAAAGGACAAAGAGAGTCTTTATTTAAACTAAAGGGGTAAATTTAAAAAATAAGAAAAACCTAAAACAGGGGCCAGATTGAAGGAAAGCCCAAAAGCGGAAGGATTGAAAGGGTAAATATACCCTCAATCCAAAAACGCGCGGATCTTTGGGGTCCATGGGTTTGATCTCGGGTCGCATTAAAACGACACCGTTTTGGCGCTGAAACCCCCGGGTGAAACGACGTCGTTTTGTTAGTAGTATAAAAGTTAAAAAATTTTAGAAAAGGCTCATTTTTTCTCCTCTTTCTAAAAAAAAAAGACTGAAATCCTTTCTAGCTCTTAACCCCCTCCGAACCTCGGCCTAGGATCTGACCGATGGCCACTGTGACGGCCGCTTGCCGCCGACCACAGCGCCGCCGTCCACGGTGACCGAAAAAGGCTAAAAAATTTTGATTCAACCCTTCTAAGCCCCTAAACCCGAATCCAAACTCAAAACCCCCAAAATATTAACGAAAAGGCCCCAAAAGTTCAAGAAACCTTTCGACTTTCGGTCGCCTATCCTTGGAGGTGACTTCCTCGGCCATCCATGGCGTCGAAGACCCGAATCTAGGTCAGTTTATGGCTCCCCTTTCCCTTTTTTTGTTTCCGTATGCAATATAAGTAAATAAAAAATAAACAGCAGATTAGAGCAAAAATGTAAACTGTAAAATATCCAGGTTTCGAACTGATTTCTGTTTCCTTAGTATTGAATTCTTAGTGTGTAAAATTACATGGTTATTTTCATGGCTTTTATAGCCACGATTACATTGTCATATCACGGTTCCTTTCTTGCTTTTGCTTTCGTTCTGCTATTTTGTCTCTCTTTTTGCCTTGTTTTCAAGTCTGTGGCAAAGTCAACTTGCAGTTTTGGTGCAAACGGAGGCCACCTCAGGCGATGGGTGTGCTGACACCATACATGGAGGCAGCAGCGTAAAGGAAAGGAGGGAACCCTAGGGTTCCCTGAACCTGCTTAGATTTTAGGCCCTATTAGGCCGTTAGGGTTTTGGAGTTGGGCTATTTTTTTATTTTTGATTTGGTTTGGGTTCATTTAGTGTTGGCTCGGGCTAAAATTGGGCTGTACAGCTGCCTCTCTTTGCTCGTTGTCGTGTAACGAGAACAGAGCAAAGACTAAGAAAGACCAATTTTGCCCAGTCTCCCAAAATCTTGACTTCTTCGATGCTTCTCTTTTTTTAGTAGCTTCATTCCAGTCCACTGTGTCTTGTTACTTCGATCCACTCTACTGTAACTTTAGGGGGATGAGATTTGTGGTTTTAGTCTACTCCACTAGATCTTCAAAGAGATAGGATTGGATGCGATCTGCTCTACTGCAACTTCAGAGAGATAAGATCTGTGGTTTTAATCCGCTCCACTGCAACTTCAGGGAGATAGGATTGGTTTCTTCTGTCTGCTCCACTGCAACTTCAGGGAGATAAGACTAGATACGATCTGTTCTACTGCAACTTCAAGGAGATAAGATTTGTGGTTTTAATCCGCTCCACTGCAACTTCAGGGAGATAAGATTGGTTTTTTCTGTCTGCTCTGCTGCAACTTTAGGGAGATAAGACTGGATACGATCTGCTCTACTGCAATTTCTGAGAGATAAGATCTGTGGTTTTAATCTACTCCACTGGAAGTTCAGGGAGATAGGATTGGTGTCTTTTGTCTGCTCCATTGTAATTTTAGGGAGATAAGACTCGATGCTATCTGCTCTACTGCAAGTTCAGAGAGATAAGATATGTGGTTTTAATCCGCTTAACTACAACTTTAGGGAGATAGGATTGTAGCTTTACTGATCTGTCCTCTTGGGAACATGACCTATAGAATCCATTTCATGGACCTATTTATGCCTAGTGATTAGGATGTTATGATCGGAATGAGTCAAAATCTCCTAACTAAATGTGCATGCATGAATGCAAATATGTCATGAAAATGATCCTTTAACGTTTAAGTTGTGATTGCTCATTATTCGTTAAGGCTCTATTACCAACACGCCAGAACGCTATCTTGTTCGGCTGGTAACACTCATCTTTTACTTAATCGGATTGCCCCCACTGTAATCTTTAAAGTTCAATCCACTGTAATCTTCAAGGTTCAGTCCACTGTAATTTTGGAACATAAAATTTGAACCATCTTCTTCCCACTATAATTTAGGAGTATAAGGTCTGGCTCTTTCTCAATCCTCTCCCACTACAATTCAGGGATACAGGATCTAAATCTCTTTGGTCTAATACACCATTCTCAGGGTGTCGTACCAAATGTTTATGCACAATTGTAGTACTTGCCCTTCCGAAAACCCTCTTCTTATAACTCGGTAATCATTGCTTATTTGTTCATTGAAGCTTTGTCACCAATACGACATTTTGTTGTTTTGTTCAATCCATGTTTGGACAAAAAAATCCGAAAGGATGGTTTTAATTTAGACTTTTCCTCCTTAGACATTTCGACCTTTAAACTTGGTGTGTTCTAAACAATAGTCCTATTTCAGGTTCCTGTATTATTTAGAAGCTTTCAGAGTAATATGTAAAACTCATTTTGCTTGAATATTCAGTCCATTAATCATTATTTCAATGAAAAATGCTTGAAAAAGAATGTCACAATGGACAAGATGAAATTTTATTGAGAACAAAGGTTGAAATGAAGATAGCAAATTTTGCTAAGATAAGATGAAAAGATTATCACAATGGATAAGATGAAATTTTATTGAGAGCAAAGCTCGAAATGAATAGATTAATCAAGATAGCAAATTTTTCCAAGATTCAAAATGAATAAGATAAAAATAGGTGCCCCAAATATCGCAGCATGAGCTTCTCTACTCAACTTCTTGAGGATCCTTTTGAACTTGATATGTGTTTAGAAGTCCTAGAAGACTTTGTTAATGCCCCAAGATGTAGCATCCCTCCTTCTTGTTGGAGAGGACAAGACTACCACATGCCCCACCTTTGATCAAAAAATTGAATTGCCCATTCCTAGGTTTTCAATTCAAAACCCCTTTGGTCTCAAGGCGCCCTTTGCGAGTTTTCACCTTGGTCTTTCCTCCTCTTTTTTTTAGGTGAAGTACTTCTTGACTGAATCTGAATTCACAGGATTAGGTAAGTTCTTGCCATCCATCTCAGTCAAAATCAACGCTCCCCCAGAAAAGGTTTTCTTTACCACATAAGGTTCTTCCCAATTTGGCATCCACTTTCCTCTAAAGTCTTTTTGTATGGGGAGGATTTTCTTCAGTACCAAGTCTCCTTCGTAGAATTCCCTGAGACGAACCTTTTTGTTGTAAGCTCTCATCATTCTCCTTTGGTACGTTTGACCATGACGTATAGCTCGTAGCCTCTTTTTTTCGATCAAATTCAGTTGATCATACCGGGACTGAATCCATTCCGCTTCATCTAGTTTCAGTTCTGATAAAACTCGGAGGGAAGGAACCTCTACTTCAATGGGCAAAACTGCTTCCATTCCATACACCAATGAGAAAGGTGTTGCCCCGGTAAAGGTTCTGATAAACGTTCAATAGGCAAAAAGGGCAAATGGTAACTTCTCGTGCCAATCCTTATAAGTCTCAGTCATCTTCCCTATGATCTTCCTGATGTTTTTATTTGCCGCTTCTACCGCACTATTCATTTTTGGACGATATGGCGATGAGTTGTGGTGTTCGATCTTGAATTGATTACAGACTTCTGCTATCGTGCTGTTGTTCAAGTTCAAAGCATTATTGGATATAATCGTTTCTGGCATCCGGTACCAACATATGATCTCCTTTTTTAGGAATCTGCTGACTGCTGACTTTGTAACATTGGCGTAAGAAGTGGCCTCTACCCACTCAGTAAAGTAGTCAATAACTACGAATATGAATCGATGCCCATTTGAAACTCTTGGTGAGATCGGCCTAATGACATCCATGCCCCACATAGCGAAAGGTCATGGAGAAGTCATGACATGGAGAGGTGAAGGGGGCATGTGAATCTTGTCTCCATAAATTTGGCACTTATGGCATTTCTTGGCATATTTGATGCAATCTCCTTCCATGGTGGACCAATAATATCTGAATCTCATGATTTGTTTGGCCATTGTGAAACCATTAGCATGTGTTCCACAAACTCCCTCATGGACCTCCTCCAAGATTTGTCTGGCCTCTACAGCGTCTACGCATCTTAACAGCACTTGATCTTTTCCTCTTCTATATAAGATCTCTCCATCTAAGACATAATCATTGGCCAGCCTTCTCAATGTCTTCTTTTCATTCTCAGTCGCCTGGCCGGGATACTCGCGATTCCTTACATATCGCAGTATGTCGTGATACCAGGGGTGATCATCCTTTTCTTCTTTATCATCAATGTTGTAACAATGGGATGGAGCCTCATAAATGCTTATTTGGATAGACTTCAGATCCTCTTGTTTATTTACCTTGATCATAGAGGATAATGTAGCCAATGTGTCAGCAATCTGATTTTCATCTCGTGGGAGATAACAGAAGGTAATGTCATCAAACTCCTCAATTAATTCTAGGATCAGCTTTCGATAATTAATCAACTTGGAGTCTCTTGTCTCCCATTCGCCTTTGAGCTGATAAATTACCAATGCAGAATCCCAATACACTTCTAACACTTTGATTTTGCATTCAATAGCTGCACGAATTCCCATGATGCATGCTTCATACTCTGCCATGTTATTTCTGCAATCAAAATCTAATTTGCTAGTGAATGGGTAATGATCACCATCGGGAGATACCAAGACTACCCCAATCCTATTACTCATAGCAGTCGAGGCTCCGTCAAAATTCAGCTTCCAAGAATCGTCTTCCTGAAAGTCTTTTTCTGCGGTTGCAACATACATCAAATCTTCATTCGGGAAATCAAAGTTTAGTGGCTTATAATCTTCTAGAGCTCTACTGGCCAGAAAGTCTGCTATTGCACTCCTTTTACTACTTTCTGGTTCACATAGCCTATATCAAATTCAGACAGCAGAACTTGCCATCGGGCCATTCTTCCATTCAGAGCAGTCGACTCTATCATGTATTTTAGAGGGTCCAGTTTAGAGATTAACCAGGTTGTATGGTACAACATGTATTGTCTCAATTGGCGAATATCTTGTCTCGCATTCAGTGAACTTCTTATTGAGATAGTAGATCGCTCTTTCTTTTTGTCCTGACTCATCATGTTGGCCAAGCACGCATCCCATGAAATTTTCAAATACTGCCAAATACAGTATCAGTGGCTTGTTTGGGCAATGTAACATTAGCATTGGGCCATTGGACAAGTAATGTTTGACTTTCTCAAAAGTTTTCTAACACTCTTCATCCCATACACCTGGGTTGTGTTTCTTAAGGAGACGAAATATGAGGTCACATTTCTCAATTAACTGTGAAATAAACTGAGCAATGTAGTTTAGTCTCCCTAGAAAACCTCAAACTTCTTTTTGAGTACGCGGCAGGGGTAGTTCTTGTATAGCCTTTACTTTGTTTGGATTGATCTCAATCCCTCTCTCACTGACCACGAATCCCAGTAATTTTCCTGATCTGGCCCCGAAGGTGCATTTCGCTGGATTTAGTTTTAGTTGGAATTTCCTTAACCTTATGAACAATTTTCTATGGACTTGCACATGTTCCCCTTCTGTTCTAGACTTTGCAATCATGTCATCGACATAGACTTCTATCTCTTTATGCATCATGTCATGGAACATGGTTACCATGGCTCTCTAACACGTTGCTCTCACATTTTTTAGTCCAAACGGTATCTCTTTATAGCAGAATGTCCTCCACATCTTTATGAAGGTGGTCTTCTCCATGTCTTCAAGATGCATCCTAATTTGGTTGTACTTGGAGAAACCATCCATGAAGGAGAATAGTGAGTAACCGGCCGTATTTTCCACTAAGGTACCAATATGGGGCAACGGGAAATTATCCTTCGGACTGGCTTTGTTCAGATCTCTGTAGTCCACACACATTCGCACTTTCCCATCTTTCTTAGGAACAGGGACTATGTTGGCTACCCATTCTAAATACTTGACCACCTGTAAGAAACCAGCATCAAATTACTTCTTAACTTCTTCTTTTATTTTCAACAAGACATTAGGTCTCATCTTTTGGCGTTTTTGTTGAACTGGTTTACAGTCTTTTTTTATGGGGAGTTGGTGTACCACTATATCAGTGTTTAACCCGGGCATGTCTTGATAGGACCATGCAAAGACATCCTTGAATTCTTGAAGCAACTCAATGAGATATCGCTTCGTCTCTGCATCAATGCAAGCTCCAATTTTCGCTTGTTTTTGTTCCCCTAAGCTCACCACTTCTACCGACTCTTTATAAGGCAGGATATGTTTTTCTTCTTGTTCTACCATTCTTAACAAATCAGGAGATAAGTTACACCCTCGATCACCTTCAAAATCCTGAGAATCCTCTATACCCATATCTTGCTCAAAAGGGGACTTTGAGTTAGTAGCAGTGTCGCTCATATCATTAATATCTGGGGACCTGTTATTGAGGTGAAGGGAGATTCAAAGAAAAAGAATATAAGAATAATTATATGCACAGTAAGTTTATAATGGAATTGTAACAACTTGAATTTGGGGCTAGTCGAAATAGTGGTTTCGGGACTACAAATTCGACGAGGAAAATTTTATTTTTATTATATTTTTATGCTCTATGATTTCACAAAATAATTTCGTAAAAATTTCGTTCGAAAATTTTGACGTTTGGGCACTCAATTTAGCCGAAAGGATTAAATTGTAAAAAATGCAAAAGTTGAGTTCTACATGTTAGAAGTGTTCAATTATTATGAAATTTTAAATTGGAGGTACTTAAATGGTAATTAGACCATTGGTTAAATCGTGGACAAAAATGGACATGAGATAAGTGAAATAGGAAATTTTTAAGTTAGGGGCATTTTGGTAATTTGGTAATTAAAAAGTATTAAAAAGACAAAATAGGCCAAAAATCATCATCTTCAATATCATGGCCGAAATTAGGAAGGAGGAAGCCATGGTTAGGGTTTTCAAGCTTCCAAGCTCGATTGTAAGTCCGTTCTAACCCTGTTTTTAATATTCTTTACGTTTTTAGAGTCCCGGTAACTTGATTTAGATTATTCTAGCAATAATTTAACCTAGGGTTTATATTTGGAAAAATACCCATAGGTGAAATGTGTTTATTTTGATGTTTTATGGTAGAATATGAAGTTAGAAATTATGTTAAACAACTTTTACGAAGCGATTTTAAGTGAAAACGAGTAAAACGACATAATCGGTAAAAATACCTAATGTTCATAAGTAAGTGTTAGAGTGAGAATTTGGTGTTGCCATAGAAGGGAAAAATGTTCAGAATGTCATAAAACATAAGAATAAGAGATGAAGTTTAATTTCCGAGCTTTGGGGCAAAAGTATAAATATGTAAAAGTTTAAGGGCAAAATTATGAGTCAAGGACTGTTTTGATGAATGTGAGTGTTAAATAAGTTAAATGTGTCATTATAAGTCAAGAAAGACAAAGAATTGACTTTGATTAGTGAAAAAGAAAAGTGAGAAAAAGTGAGAAATTCCCAATTGAACCTTCGGAATAAACAGGGATACAAATGAAGTGACAGAAATAATCACATGTGTGGCACGGACTGTGTGTAGGCCACTATGTGAAAGTGAAAGTGATGGTCACGTGTGTAGTACTATGTGCAGGCTACTACGTGTACCAGAAAGATAGGTCGCATGTGTAGTACTATGTGCAGGCTACTACGTGTATCGAATAGTGATGGTCACATGTGTAGTACTATGTGTAGGCTACTATGTGAACCGGTATCATTAATTATAAGGTGGTTGCTATGTGCTGATCCCACCGGATATCATTGATTACAAAGGGTGGTTGCTGTGTGCTAAATCCACCGTGTATCTGTTATTATTCCGAAGTGTTCATCGGGAATTTAACTAAGTGAAAATACATGAGATCATGTAACGATTAAGTGTAATTGAATAATGAATATATGTGTGGAATTGAATTGAATATTGACTTGAAAATGGAAAAGTAAATTTTGAACTGAATAGTGATTGAAAGTGAAAAAGTGAAATTATGAAAAAGTAGAATTAGCAACAAAACTGTTTTGGACAGCAACAATCATGTGACTTTGAAAAATCACCAAAAATGGTGGAAATAGAATTAGAGAGTGAATAAGATATAAAATTAAATCCTATTGAGTATTTTTTTACATAAAATAAACATAGCAAGCAAAAGAGTTATATATTTTGAGATATTTTAATTTTAGTGAGACAAAGGATGATTGATTTTGGAATCCCTGTTTCGATTTTGGAAAATAATTATAAATTGTAAAAAAATAATTATGAGTTATAATTTATATGATTAGAATTATTAATGAGTATATTTTCAATAGAAACAAACGAGAACACCATTTGAATTCTGTACAATGAGATAATTCATTTTTAGTGAAGAGTGGTTAGAATTGTCAGACTGCGTAATAGGGTAAACTTTAAAGAATAAAATGTACTATTTGGATAAATAAAAATTCTGAAAATTTTATGGTAAGAGGATATGTGAGTCTAGTTTCAGGTAAAATTAACGGTTTTAATTTGGAGTTTTGTAGTTCCAGATAAAAATAATTTAGTGATACTGACTCAGATAGATAGCTTTGAATATACATAAGGGTGAATAAAGAAACTATAGAAAATGTTATTTCTAAGAGTGTTAAGTACACTAAGGATGTGGAATGGAGAGGAGGAAAATTAAATATATATATATATATATATGAATTATTTATGTATAATTGGTTATATGATCGATTATAATTGATAAACGTGGAAATAGAAATGATGCTTACATTTGTATATTATTGATCATGGTTTAAGCTTATATTGGAAAATAAAGTTTCATAGTATGTATGTATGGTATATTTGGTATATGATTTGGTATGAAGTAAGGCCATGAATGGTATATGGATTAAATGCACTAGCTTGCGACTATGGTTGAGTGTAATTTTTATATCTTGTGTGATATGCATAGGAAACGGGAGTGGAAAGGAAATGAAATACTAAGTTCATGCTTGAAGTGTAAAATGACGCAAAAAGGGGACGTTAAGTTAAACGATAAATATGTATTAGTATTGAACTTAATGAAATTGAACTGTACGTGAATTAAATGGAAATTGCAAATGATTTGATTTGAATTAAATGAATTATTGTGGTATTGAAATGTTATTGGATTGAGAAATTGAATTGAATTGTGAACATGAGAATCATGAATTAAATGAAATGGAAATGAAGTATTGAATTGCATGAGTATGTATTGGGTCTCAGAAGCCTCATTTGTTACAAATATAGTATTTTGAAGTTATAACGTGAAGATTTATAAAAGCATGTTAAAAATTTGAAGAATTTAAATTTGAATGAAATTTTATAACTCAGGTTTAACATGTTTATAAGTGTATGTGTCCTGGTAATGCCTCGTACCCTATTCCGGTGTCGAATACGGGTAAGGGGTGTTACAGAATATTTGCTCAAAATGAGACTGAATGATATATTTCATTGAAATAAGATTTTAGACATATGCCTTTTACAAAAGATTCTTGTTGCTCCCAGGCTTAGAGCAACAAGTGTGTTCTGAATATTACTCTGAACCGACTTTAAAAGTTACAGGGATCTCCTCGGTAGTCCAATTATTTAGAACGCTTCTCCGCTCATAAGGGCGAATGACTGATGAATTCCCTTCTTCCACCTCTTCCTCGTATATTGCATTGATGCTCAGATTCCCCAATATTTCTTCTGCAATTCCCTTTTTCGACGTCATCCGTTCAGAGTGAATAGTTCCCCCTGATACTAAAGTTTTGGATATGTGAGGGATTATCATGGGCTCCCATTTAATCTCTTCTCCATCCAAACGCGCTTTTCTCCTTTCCCACTTCTTTTCCAATTCTTTCCTCTTTTGCTTTGCATCTGGCTTATATCATAAGCCAAAGCGGTCTCGTTGTCCATTAATTTGGGTACCTTCGCCCTCCCTTGGAGGTATTTTCCCAATCCTTTTCCAGGTAGAGCCCCTTTTCCAGCCATCATTTCTAGGCCCATCCTTGTTGTTTTGGATATTCTGGGTGTGGGGATCTTATTCCCTTCAACAATGAAGGTTGTGTTTACAAATTCCAAAGATCAGAATGAACATTCAATTGCTTCTTCTTCGGTCCCTATATACGGTGCGTCACTGGTTACAGCCGCAATGATGTCCTCCTCTGCATTGATCGTCACCAGCCGACCCTCTGTTACCAACTTCAACTTTTGGTGCAGCGATGAAGGTACTGCTCCTGTTGAATGAATCCAAGGCCGTCCTAACAAACAATTGTAAGAAGGCTTGATGTCCATTACCAGGAAATCTACCTCGTACGTGCTTGGGCCGATTAAGAGGGGTATTTCAATCCTTCCCATTACTCTTCTTTCAGTACCATCAAACGCCCTCACTATGTTCTAGCACGTTTTCATATGCGAGCTGTTCATGGGCAACCTATTCAGAGTGGATAAGGGTAAGACATTTAGGGCTGATCTATTATCAATTAATACCCCTGGCAACGTATACCCTTTACAGCGGGTTGTAATGTGCAGAGCTTTGGTCGATCCGATGCCTCCCGATGGTATTTCATCGTCGTTAAAGAAAATGAAGTTATCAGCTCTTATATTACCAACCAGACGGTCTAACTTGTTCACAGAGATGTCATTAGCGACGTAAGTTTCATTTAATACTTTCATTAACGCCCTGCGATGTACCTCCGAGCTTAAGAGTAACGCTAGTATCGAGATACGAGCTGGCTGCTTATGTAACTACTCTACGACACTGTATTCACTGTGTTCTAAGAATTTTAGAAACTCCCTAGCTTCATTCTCCGTTATTGGCTCGTTGACAGGTGATTCAAGTCGAACCGCTTTTTCCTTTTTCTGTTCGACCACCAGGGCTTTTCCTTTTACAGCCCTATTTTTGAAATTTTTGGATCGTAATGATTTCCACTACGTGTGTAGAAGCCATCATCATTACTCTCTTCTGAAGCATTTATCAGGTTCCCCTCTCCTGGAATTGTCACGTTACAGTCATAATTCCAAGGAACTCTTTTGTTATCCTTATAGGAAAAGGGTACAGGTTTTTGGATTATGACTTTTGGTGGTATTTGTATCCCTGCTTCATTGCTCCTTGGCCGTGAAATAATCACCACTGGGTGATTGACCTTCTGAAACCTTCTGCGGGTCCCTCCTCTGAGGCGTAGACCTCTCTTTCTTCAAATCCCTTGATCTCTTCATAAAACTCTATCTCCTTATTATCCATCAGATTTTGTACCATGGTCCTGAACTCTACACATTCCTGGATATTATGACCCTTCTTGGCATGGAACTCACAATATGTTCTTGCCCCTTTAGGCCTTTCGTCTAGATCTCGTGTGATTAGACCCTTACATACCATCTGTTCCCAAACACATTTCATTGGGGTTCTTACCTCCATTACGTCTGCTTTAATTCTCTTACTTCCACCCTCGTCTATCGCATTTACCCCTTTATTTTCATAATCGGGCAATGAATTTCCTGCTACGTTTGGTCCTGATGGGTCATCAACCTTTACAATACCCATTTTGATGAGTCTTTCGACCACCTTCTTGAACGCAGTATAATTCTCAATCAAATGCCCCGTTATCCCTGCATGATATTCGCATTGAGCGTTTGCGTCATACCACTTAGGGAATGGGGGTTGCATGGGTTTCAGATAACAAGGGGCTACCATATGTGCATCAAATAGAATTTGATACAGCTCTCTATAAGTTATCGGGATAGGTGTAAACTGGGGTCTTTCTGACCTTGAATTGGACTCCTGCCTCGAAGAACCTGGATACCTGGTAGCTACTGTCCTTGGTGAGCTAACGGTGATTGGCTTTGAATATCCCTTGTTTTATGGACTTACATTATTTATCTCGCCTTCTTTCTTCCTCGAGGCCGGTCTTTTAAAGTTTTCCCCCGCATCTATTTTACCACTTCTTACCGCATTTTTAAACATTTCACCGGTCATTACTATATCTGAGAATCTCTTAGTGGTGCTTCCTAACATATGGGTGATGAACGGGGCCTTTAAAGTATTGATGAAAAGCATTGTGGTTTCTTTTTCCATAAGATGCGGTTGGACTTGAGTTGCCACTTCTCTCTATCTCTGGGCATACTACCTGAAGCTTTCATTTTGTTTCTTCTCCATGTTTTGTAGTGTGATCCTATCGGGTGTCATGTCCACTATGTGGCTATATTGTCTCATGAAAGCTTGTGCCAAATCTTTCCATGAGCTAATTTGGGCACAACTCAGCTGGTTATACCATTTGGCCGCAGCTCGAATCAAACTGTCCTGGAAATAGTGAATTAACAATCGATCATTGTCGATATATCCCGTCATCCTCTGACAGAACATGGAGATATGGGCTTCAGGACAGCTATTCCCGTTATACCTTTCGAATTCTGGCATTTTAAACTTAGGCGGGAGAACTAAGTTAGGGACCAAACTCAGGTTTTTGGCATCGATCTTGCAGCGATAATCAATACTTTCCATTGCTTTGAACTTTTCCTCTAGCCACCTACACATATCTTCAAGTTGCTTCGGCAAATCCACCTTTGCCTTCTCTACTTCTGCTACATCGTCCAGATCAGGGACAACGGGGTTGGTTGGATTATCTCCCGAGTTGGAACCCAAGCCTGTCTAAAAGTTTATCGGTGCTGAGGCGCCGACTTGGTATTGAGATCTAATGTGAACAGGCACTCCTTGTGGACACATATCCGGTTGTTCCTAAGTGTTCATTGGGGCAAAACCTGAAGGATAAATAGGGTCTTCATGATCAACTCCAGGATTGATTACAGGGCTCTTTCTTTTATCCTTCCCTCCAGCCAATAATTGTGCCAGTTGGCCCATCATAGTTCTTTGGGATTCCAGCTCGTCTTGTTAGATTTTATCCAATTGTTCTTGCATCTTATTTTGCATTTCTTTTTGCATTTGTTCCAACCTTTCTAACATTTGATCCATTGCTTTTGTTTTCTTTCTTTTGCCGTAAGGATGTTCCAGGATAACTGTCATAATTTTAGTTTATTAGGGTCTTTTTATTATACTTGATGCATATAATGAAATGTAATGCAGATGAATGAAATGAATGCAAAAAGAGGTATTGACTCTGATTCAATTTCATTAGAAAAACTTTACTAAAAATAAATTTCTTTACATAAAATAGATTACATATACGGCTTTGCCCTTATACTCAAAGCCTTGACCTTCCTAAGAAGCCAAGCTAATTCTCGACCTCGGTACGATTCTGACTCATACTTCAAACTTAATACATCAGCCTGAACTGCTAGGGTTTGTAGATGATCGGCTACTTCGCGTACTTGAGCCACCACTTTGCCCATAATATAGTCTCTTTCTCTAATCTGATCTTGAGACTGATGGAACTGCTCTTGCCACTGTTCATTACCCCTCTCAAGAAGCTCTATTCAGATTTCACTGTTTTGCAATGCGTCCTCGAGCTCTCCTACATGTCCCTTCAATTTTCGATTTTGCCTAAGCTTGCCTTTAACTCGATTGCAGAATTACGATTACGGTACTGGTGAAGTAACTTTTCTAACTCGGTTACTCGAGCTTTCAATCCCATTTCCTTGTTTTGGCATTCTAACACTCTTTTCCAAATCAACTTCTCGAGCTCAAGCATCTTGGAACTTCTTTTCCCATTGATCGGCTTTAGTCTTTTCCTCTTGGATTTCCTGTAGCCATTGTTCCGACGTCTTACCCAAATCGGCCTTTCTTATTGAGCTACGCAACCTCTTGTAATCCATCTTCAAGCTGGCCAAATCTTCTTCAGCCTTGTTCTTTCATTTTCTCCATTTTTCGATCTCTAACTTTTGGACGTCGACATCTAGTAGTTGCATTTTTTCTTCCTCTAATTGCTCTATTTTCTTTCCCAACTCCAAATTCCTCTTTTCAAAATCCTACTTTATGATTTCTATCTCAGATAGGACCACTTGCAAATACTCCTTTATCGGTCGAACATCTTCTTCTCTTAGGCTGGGGATATTATCGTTGACCCTCTTACTCCACCACTCATTATATTTGGGGGTCACCATCGGTCCAACGACAAGTCTCTTCATTCGGTGAATTTACTTCCAAGCATTGGTCACTTCTCGAATCTTTTTCTTGTAACCATCATCTTTATATGAAAACTCGCTCTTGGGCTAGTCCTTGGGATACAGGTACAAACTGTCTCGACCTATACTGTTTTAGTACCAACAACGACGCATAACCAATAGCTCCCCAAATCCCAAGTAAAGGGACCCAGTCGAAGTCCCCACATCGATACAAGATCTCATCAGGTACCATCCAAGGAGCTTTCCATTCAACATCTTCATCCTTGAGATTTTGAAGAATCGCCATCCACTTTTCCACGGTAATGTTGTCATGTCTCAGTGTCCTGATAGTTCTTTTAATGGGGAATAGTCCTCGAAAAATACTCGATAGGAAACTTTATCCACTTTCTAGAAGTGACTGTGGAACCACACTAGTAAAAGCTGCGCACATCCAATGAATCTTCCCTCACCCATGTTTCGACACGCAGTTAAAGATCTAAATGTCTCAGCCAAAATTGTTGGGACAGGTGTGACTCTCTTGTCCAGTCGATCAAACAAATCTGTAACTGCTTCATCAACGTACCCTAGCGCTCTAGGAAAAATCATCAGACCATAAATGCTCAAAGCAAAAACATCGACCTTCTTCTTTGTATCAGGATGTACTAAAATCAAATCACGTAGACTCTTCCAAGGGATACATTTGTTATCTCCCTTTTGTTTGACCCGCGCTGAGACCCATTGCTCACTCATTCCTAAGATATTCATTGACATTTTTACAAAAGTCGGGATGTTGATGGCTTTAGAATAGACCTTATCTACTTGAATCCTTGGGCAACGTAGCAAAGCTGTATATTCCTCTATAGTAGGTACCAAGTCTACCTCCCCAAAAGTGAAGCAGCTATAAGCGGAATTCCAAAACTGGGCCAAAGCTCGAAACAAATGCTCGTCCACCTTAATATCCAACAAATAGGGCAAATCACCATAATTATAGTAAAATATCTGTTTGGTTTCATTTTCCCACTGGGCTCATATTTCTTTCAACTCTCGGAGATTGTTCTGTGTTACGCTGATATAAGTGAAGTCCCATTATTCTGATGTGTACCCCTCCGACAAACTATCACCCTTCTCAAGTCGCGTTTTTATGACCATATTCGGACAACCGCATTATTTTCCAATTTATCAAGAAATTCATTTTCCATGATAAGCTTTCTATCTAGTAACCGAATGTGAGTCAACGCCTTTTATAATGAAATGCCATGCAGCCAAAATGCCATGCAACCAAAACAAAACACAACAAGTCAGTATCATGTATAACAATAAGATTCAATACAAACAAGAAATAATAAAACACCTAATTGGGTAACCACTAGAGTTTGGCGTAGTTCTACCTAGGGCAAGTTCCAAAGGTTTACTATATATGGTTCGACTTCTAGGGCAAAGGTACCTGAACCAGTAGATTCCTTGATCGTCACCTATTATAGGCTCATACGGACCGAGTTCGGTTCAGGGGAATACATTTCCCTTTGGCTGCACGGAGATGAAAATCTCACGAAGACATAGGTACGGATGTATCCTGAAAGCGATTTACTATCCTGCACGGAGGTGAAAACCTCACGAATGACTAGTTTCTCACTCCCACTTAAAAGGGTGTGACCCACAGTCATGCAATGCAATGTGTGGAGATATAAAAATTTAAAATACAAGACATGATGAAAAGTAAAACTTAAAAACAGATTAAATGCAATGAGGATCATATGTTAAAAAAAATCAAATTTTCAACATTCGACAAAAAAGACAAAAATTAATCAATTTACAGCTTGACTTTCTTATCGTCCTCAGTGGAGTCGCCAAGCTGTTGACACCATTTTTTTGATAAAATGGGGTCGACTTGGATTTTGAAAATAAAACGAAAATGGGAGTCACCACCAATCTTTTTTATTTAGGTGTGATCGGATCACCTTATAATTAAATCATTTTAATAAAAATTTAAATTTATTAAAATGATAATTTTTGGTCTTATAAAATCCTAAAGACGGATTCGGGAGTCGGTTACGCACGAGGAAGGGTTCGCACCCTCGACACGCCCAAAATTGGTACCTTGTTGATTAATTAGTGTCTTAATATAAAAAATGTGTAAATATTTTAAAACACGATCATTATAAAAAAACCTTGTATAAATCAAATTAGCCATTAAGACCCCCTTATTTCGGAGAGAGAAAATGTCATACCCAATGAGTTAGGGCATGATATTTCACCTCCTCAGAAATGAGCTTGTCCAAAAAACTCGTACAATAAAATTTAAAAGGATACTCAATTGTTTAAGTCAGATGAAGAACTCGCAGCCCAATACATTAGGGCACAATTTCTCAAAATTCTAAACATTGAATATTGCCTTTATTATTTTTTAGAAAAATCCTCATCTCGGGAAAATAATGTGTCACATCCAATGCGTTAGGACACAACGTATTGAATTCTCAATAATGAGCTTTTTATTTATTTTTTTTTATTAAAGAGCATTCTCAATTATTTAGATTCAACGAAGAAAATTGGAATCCAATACGTTAGGGCTCAATCCTTTTGAAAATTCCAAATACCGAGTATTGCCTTTATTTTCAAAATTTTCTTTTTTTATGAATTCAGGTAAAAAAATTGATGTAATGTTAATTTTGATGTACGAATAAATGCCGCATTGATAAATGACAATTATGGATACGATAATGTGAGCATAAATAATACGAGCAATAGCAACAAAATAAAATAAATAAAAGGACAAATCAATATCATGCAAAATAACAAATATATAAGCAAATAAAATTAAAACATTCTTTTAAAATAATAATAAAATGTAGATAAATAATTGAATAAAGAAAATGAATAAAATTATAAAAACATAAAAGATATATGAGTATGTTTATATATGTATATTAAAATCATAAAGTATAAAAAGTATATATATGAGTATGTATTAATGTGTTTATGAAGATGAAATTTCGTATATAGATATATATAGATAGATATGTAAACAAATTATAAAATATGTATAAAAAATATATGAGTACGTGTATGTACATATATAAGTTATAAAAAATATGTACGTATCTATGTATATATAGAAAAGACAAACATGTGTGTACGTACATGTACATATAATGAAGCTTGGGATCAAAAGTATATATAAATACATGGTGATAATAATAATAAATAAGAAATACAATAAATAATCATACATTAATAAACGAACAATAATAATAAATAGATAAATAAGAGTAATAATAATAATAATAATAATAATAATAATAGTAAAAAAATAAACAATAGTAATAACAGTATTAAACATAATAATAGTAGTAAAAATAATGATAACATTATTAAAATTAATTAATTTAATAGCAACAATATAACAAAAAGGGACTAATTTGAATTGAAAACAGAACTTTGGGGGAATTCGCAAATAAAATGAAAGGGGGGATCCTTCTGAACGCGTGCATAATATGGAGGGACTGAAAGGGCAATTTTCCCTTCCCCTCCAAAACGCATAGCTTCAAGGTGGATCGAATTGAAATCTGAAATAGACTAAAGGGGTAAATTTAAAAAATAAGAAAAACCTAAAACAGGGGCCAGAGTGAAGGAAAGCCCAAAAGCGGAAGGACTGAAAGGGTAAATAGACCCTCAGTCTAAAAACGTGCAGATCTTTGGGGTTCATGGGTCGAATCTCGGGTCACCTTAAAACGGCACCATTTTGGCACTGAAACCCCCGGGTGAAACGACGTCGTTTTGTTAGTAGTATAAAAGTTAAAAATTTTTAGAAAAGGCTCATTTTTTCTCTTCTTTCTAAAAAAAAAAGACTGAAATTCTCTCTAGCTCTCGGGCAATTTACCAATAAATGCCCTTTTTTTTAAAAATTACCGAAATGGGCCCAGTTTTTAATTATTTACCAGAATGGGCCATTTTCTGGCAAATCGTGTAACACCCCTAACCCGTCTCCGTCGCCGAATTAGGGTTACGAGGCATTACTGAACAAACACAACCATTTTTATAATCAAACTGATCACAAATATGAAAATTAAATTACTTTTGCATAGCTATTTATAATTTACAATCAAAATCTAATCAACATCGTACTCAAACCTATACATGCCATAAGATTGAGTTCAAATATTTAACAAAATACCAAAAGTAGTCGATAGTGTGATAGACTATGCTGATGATCCCCGAGCTCGTAACGCGTCTCCAAAATCTAAATAAAAAAACAAATGGACAAAAAGCAGTCAAAGTAAGCTTTTATAGCTTAGTAAGTCTATAGCATATCTAAAATACATATAAAAGAATCATATAATTCTTTAATTAAATTTATTGAAATCACAATTATCAATAATAATTACTAATCAAACATTGCTATATTAAGTCATTTTGTTTAAATCTAAATGGATGTGTATTTATCTAATACACATAAAGCGAACAAATGTATATACATTATATGCATATAATCAATTTACTAACATAATCATTAACTGCATATCTTGATTTCTATAGTACTTATTGTTCGCACTTCATCGGATCCATTTAAATATAATTGTTCAAATACATATACCAAAAGCATAATTTTATACTTATCCACTATAAGTGCCGAATGCACATTTACACCTATACCCACCTATGCCGAATGCATACATATATACACATATATATATATATCCAACAATTTCATGACAACCGATATATATATATACATACTTACTATTCACAAAGATTGAACGATTATATAATCATCAACCACCTTGATACAATGTTCATAAACTTATCCATTTCATATAAACAAAATCATATATATTTATACTCAATACATAGAATCACTTAATTTAAGCAGATTCAACGGCACTTAGCTGCTAGGCTTATAGCTTCGATTCGGATCACCAACACGTAGCCCTGCTAGGTTTATAACTTTGATTCGGATCACCAAGACGTAGCCTGCTAGACTTAAAGTCTGAAAAATTCACGGCATAAAGCACGCTAGGTACGAACACGAATATCACAAATCGAGAATAATTTCTCATCTTGGCATTACACATGTTTAAAACATATACATTATAATTCATGTAGCATTAACCACACTTTCAAGAAATTGGCGGACCATAGCTCGATTATATCTATACTTACAATCCATACTTTTAGCTCAATACAAATAATTGTATATACGTTTATACCCATTCAAACCACACTTATTCCATAATATATAATTCATACCTTAAATTCAATTCCAAAATTTATACAATTATATACATATATATATTGAGACTTCATATACATATTTTCATAACTTCCATACTTCAATCAATTCAAAACCCTATATATTTATATACACATATATTGAACAATATATAAATATCTTTAATTCATAACATTAGATTCATTTCACATAATTGAAACATACCTTGAACCACTTATATATATATTCGTACCATATATATGTATTATACATACCTGCTTAAAATCAAGAATTTATACCTATGCAACATTCATACTTTAACTAATTTCAATAACTTATATATATATGTATATATATCCTAGCATTATATATACATATACATATACATGCTTATTCAAATATCAACTATACTCTTATACATTTCTTACCTTTATTTTAACCCATAAATCTATACAAGATTATACTTGTATATTCGAACATGCTATATATATAAATATCATCTATACTTCAAAATTTATTCAATCAATATACTTTTAAATATAGCTCAACACAAAATACAATTAGTATACATGTGTAAATATTAACTTAATAACTTTTAATTGCTAATAGACTTACCTCGGATATCAGCGGACACGATCGACTATTCGATTACTTTCGTTTTTCCCCGATCCAAATTCGTTTTCTTCGTTTCTTGATCTAAACATAATCAAATTTAACCTTTTTATTCATCAAAACATTCAATTAAGTCCAAAAATACATAAATGGGAAAATTACCATTTTGCACTAACATTTTACACTTTTTGCAATTTAGTCCTTTTTGCACAAAACACAAAATACACAAAATTTGCCCATACCACACAAGGGCCGAATATTCATGGTTCTCATACAAGTCCACACATTGCATTTATTTCACATTTTAGTCCCTCAAAAATTTATTTTCACAATTTAGCCCTAAATACTCAAATTCATCAAAAATCCCAAGATAAAACATGTTAATCTAAGACATATCTTCCATTATTCATCATAAAACATCACAAAGCACAAATATTCATCAATGGCATAACTCAAAATATTCATTAAAATCAGAAATTCAAGCATGGGTCGGGTAGTATTCAAAGCAACGATCTCAAAAACGTAAAAGTTATCAAAACCGAACAAAACTAACCTTGAATTAAGCTTCAAAAGATGGCGAACCTAGCTTAGGTTTCTTTCTTTTCTTTTCTCTAGTTTCAGTCAAAATAAGATGAAAAGTGTGGCTTTTAATTTGTTTGTCTTTTAATATATTAACTTTATAATATAATATATTATTATAACCTTTATACATAATATAAAACTATAATTTATAAGCATAATGCCATCCACTATCTTGAATAATGGCCTAATTTCCTATTAAGGACTTCACATTATAAAGACATTAGCAAGTTAGCACTTTACACATTAATTAGTAAATTTCACATTGTACGCGATTAAGTCCTTTTATTAAATTAAGCACACAACAATAAAATTAATTCACGAAATTTTCACACATGTAAATTAACATATAATAAACACATGAAATAATATTAAAATATTATTTTTTTATTCGGATTTGTGGTCCCGAAACCACTATTCTGATTAGGGTCAAAACCGGGTTGTTACAAATCGCGTCCCCCAGAACGCGCTACGTGGCATGAAATCGCGGCCACGTCAGCTCGCTTTGCTGACGTGGCAGCAAATCGCGTTCTGGGGGACGCGATTTTACCGTTTTTCCCACGTTAGGTTTTTTTGGCTTTTAGGGTTTAGGGTTCAGGCTTTTTAACGTTTTTAGGTCCTGAAAGAAATAGGGTTTTTAGGGTTTATGGTTTTTAATTAAATTAGCTTAGGGTTTTAAGTTAAAGGTTTAGGGTTTTTAATTTTAAGGGTTTAGGGTTTCTAATTAAATTAGTTTAGGGTTTTTAAGTTAAGGGCTTAGGGTTTTTAATTTTAAGGGTTTAGGGTTTTTAATTTAAGGGTTAGGGTTTTAAGTTAATTATTTAGGGTTTTAAATTTTAAGGGTTTAGGGTTTTAATTTAAGGGTTAGGATTTTTAAGTTAAGGGTTTAAGGTTTTAATTAAATTAGTTTAGGGTTTTAAGTTAAGGGTTAGGGTTTTAATTAAATTAGTTTAAGGTTTTTAAGTTAAGGGTTAATGTTTAGGGTTTAGGGTTTTTAATTTTAAGGGTTTTGGGTTTTAATTAAATTAGTTTAGGGTTTTTAAGTTAAGGGTTTAAGGTTTTTAATTTTAAGGGTTTAGGATTTTTAATTTAAGGGTTAGGGTTTTTAAGTTAAGGGTTAAGGTTTTTAAGTTAAGGGTTTAGGGTTTTTAATTTTAAGGGTTTAGGGTTTTTAATTAAATTAGTTTAGAGTTTTTAAGTTAAGGGTTTAGGGTTTTTAATTTTAAGGGTTTAGGGTTTTTAAGTAATAACTCAAAAAAATTTCTATTTTATTACATCAAATAATATCAAATATTCAAAATATTTGTACAAATAAATTTAAATACAAAAATCAATCTCCGTTTCACGGATTCGATTGCCACATGGCGGTGAGTAAATGATTCTGTTGGATTCCTCCATTGTCCAGCTTCCTGCGGCGGTTGTGGTTCCTCCGACGGGGATTCTGGTTGTCGGAGTTGGGACGATGAGCCAGCTTGATAGAATAGTGCATGTGGAGGTGTTCGCATCAACAACGTCGATGGTGTTTGAAAACCATATGGTGGTGGGGATTGGTAAAATGAAGAGCTCCCCGAAGGCCCCTCTTGCAATCCCTCGTGCGTCGCTAGCCTATACATCGGCGGTCCACTCGACGTAACAGGAAATGGAGCTGAACCGGGCCATTGGCTCCAACCTGCCATAAGACTCGGAAAAGGAAACATATAAGGGTTAGGATACATAAAAGGTCTAGGAAACGCACCTGGCATTATCTGAAAAGGCGGTTGTGTCTGTATCATCGGTTGAATTGCTGGGCCGAGTGACTGTGTCTGTGCTCCCGCAGGGCCTATTGATTTTATGGGTGCTGATGATGGGTTGGGCGAATTTCTGGGCATAGTTGATGGCCCTGCGTCGTCGTCCCTTCTTTTTGGATTTAAAGGGCCACGTCGTTCCCTTTGGATACATAATTGCCGCTGCCTCTCCTCTGGCAATAGTAAATACGGCTTGCCATGGATCTTAAACCATGGCATGTACTCCGGCACGCACGCTAACTCCGGAACGATGATCTGTTCCCTATTAGGTATATAAGCATATCGATATTCCCACATTTCGATGTACTCGGAGCAGAATCTTGTCCAATCTGTATTCGCTTACCGAAGGTCGATTTTGTGGTGATCGTCAAACACCTCAGGGTCCACGGGAATCGGTTGTCTACATCCAAATTGCCGTAACACCCTGTCTACCTGGTGCATCTCCACGGTCGCGTAGTTGATCAATGCGACTTTCACGTGCCAAGCGTTCAAATTTTGTAAGAACTCTTCCGGAATTACTGCCCGAATTGCCGGATCCTCATATGGTGTCCATTGAAACTATATGAACATGATAGAAATATTAGTTATATACATAATACTAAATACTAAATACTAAATACCAATCGACTAGCGAATGTATGGAAATATCTATTTTATTTAATACTTACTTCTACTTCCGACCGTTGGTCCAATAGAAGCCGTATATCTTCAAGAGAGGTAGGTAATCGAGTATGACTTGTCGGATGGTTCCACCTAATTAAATAATTTTTTAGCATACTTTTATTTTTAAAAATCTACATAATAATTGTAAAATCTAATATAAAATTTACCTCGTTATGAGTAGGAATGTATATGGGTGGTCCACTCGAGGACGTAGAAATGGAAAGCGAAACCGTGCCCATGACTGCAGTAGTGACAGGTAACCTCCAATTTTTGCTCTCCTCGATCGTGTCGCCCCGCACATCTCCCGATATAACGTTGCCAAGACGGCAGACCCCCAACTCAATTCACCGGTTGCTCTAAAATCAACGAGTTTCAGCAACCATTTTAGATGTACGCGGCTCTGTGACGTGTCGGGCATCAGATAACCTCCAATTAATTGAAGAATGTATGCCTGAGCATATTGGATTCTTTCAATTTCGGTTGAATCTTCATCCGGATCAGGGAATGTGTCACGTAACCAGCCCATCTCGATCTTACCTCCCTCCATTTTCTCCGGAATAGCGCCCAAAAGCTCGTAGCACACCGCCCCCCAATCGCTAGATTGGGTAGACCCGGTGGCTGGGTACCCATCCACCGACAATCCCAATTGCAGACTGATATCTTCTAGAGTGATAGTGCACTCTCCACATGGAAGATGGAATGTGTGCGTCTCGGGTCTCCATCTCTCGATCAACGCACTGATTAGTTTCGGGTCCACCTTGCATCCCCGGCCTACCGTCGCCACGTGCCAAAAACCCGCTTCCCGTAGGTAGTTCTCTACCAACAGTGATGGAGGACCATGCATATTCCGGATATTGCATTCCAATACCCGATCTACAAACTTTTATAACAAATAATAAATTAATAATTATCTAAAAATGCATAAATAAAAAATTCTTAAATAATATTTAAAAATTAAATTTAACACTTACCATTTTTATTTGTTCCACCGATATGTGATGCTTATCTCCGGCCATTGCTGAAATCGTACAAATTTTTACGGTTTAAAAAATTATTTAAAAAAATTTTAAAATTATTTAAAAAATTTTAAAATTATTTAAAAAAAGGGAGTTACAAGAAATTTAAGAGGAACTTGAGAGCAAATTGAGATTAAATATGGATTTGAGAGAAATTTGGAAGGAATTTGAGAGCAAATTGAGAGGAAATTTGAGAGAGGATTAGTTTGTGAAAAAAAAAGGGTGGGGGGTATTTATAGTTTTTTTTTGGATCGTTGGGGGGGCAACGGTCAAATTTTTGACAATTGCACTATTCACGCTTGACAAGTCATGGCCACGTCGGTAGCTTTTCGCGTGGCAAAAATCACGCCCTAGAGGCGCGATTTGTTGCCACGTCGATAGAAGCGACCGACAACGGCCGCTGATTTCTCTGGCGCGCCCCCGACATCGTGACCGATGTGGACGTGATTTGCCGAAAAATGGCCCATTCCAGTAAATAATTAAATACCGGGCCCATTTTGGTAATTTTTTAAAAAAAGGGGCTTTTTTGTGTAAATTGCCCCTAGCTCTCAACCCCCTCCGAATGTCGGCCCAGGATCTGACCGATGGCCACCGTGATGGCCGCTTGCCGTTGGCGATGGCGCCACCGTCCACGGTGGCTGGAAAAAGGCTAAAAACTTTCAATTCAACCCTCTTAAGCCCCTAAACCCGAATCCGAACTCAAAACTCCCAAAATATTAATGAAAGGGCCCCAAAAGTTTAAGAAACCTTTCGGCTTCTGGTCGCCTATCCTTGGAGGTGACTTCTTCGGCCGTCCATGGTGTCGAAGACCCGAATCTAAGTCAGTTTATGGCTCCCGTTTCCCTTTTTTTGTTTCTATATTCAATATAAGTAAATAAAAAATAAACAGTAGATTAGAGCAAAAATGTAAACTGTAAAATATCCACATTTCGAATTGATTTCTATTCCCTTAGTATTGAATTCTTAGTGTGTAAAATTACATGGTTATTTTCGTGGCTTTTATAGCCACGATTACATTGTCATATCACTGTTCCTTTCTTGCTTTTGCTTTCGTTCTGCTATTCTGTCTCTCTTTTTGCCTTGTTTACAGGTCTGTGGCAAAGTCAACTTGCAGTTTTGGTGCAAACGGAGGCCACCTCGGGCGATGGGCCCGCTGACACAGCACATGGAGGCAACGGCGCAAAGGAAAGGAGGGAACCCTAGGGTTCCCTGATACTGCTTAGATTTTAGGCCCTATTGGGCCATTAGGGTTTTGGAGTTAGGCTATTTTTTTGTTTTTGATTTGGTTTGGGTTCATTTGGTGTTGGCCCGGGCTAAAATTGGGTTGTACAAATGTTTTTTAAAAGTAACTCTAAAGTAGTCATTCGGAAGTCGATTTGAAAGATACAAGATAATTTAAAGAAAAGTATTTGATGGACCATGGGAAGGGGGACAAGATCAAATTTTGGGCCGATAATAGGATGTCGAACTTTGGTCTCTCAAAAGATCATTATCGAGACTTAAGTAGAGTGTACTTAGATGCTCAGATAATTGATATCGTACATTACCTCCTAATTGACATGTTCAACCAAACTCATTTATTTGGTGATAGAATGATAATGGGGTTGTTTCTAGTGAGAAGTGCTTCAAGATCTAGTTAAAGACCAATTGAAATTTAGGGGTGTTCATAGTTCGGTTAAGACCGAATTAATCGATCAAATTAATCTAATTTGGTTAATCAATCGGTGGTCGAATTTAGTTCAGTCGGAGGTCGATTAATAATTTTTTGAAACTTCGGTTATCGGTTAATTTAGTTCGAAATTGGATAATTAATCGAATTAAATAATATAATATATAATATATATTTTATATTAGCAATGTATTTTTTAACTATTATTTTTTATATTAATCGAAATAAATAATATATAATATATAATAAAAATTTTTAAAAACGGTTAAAAAAGAAAAGAAAAATAGCAATGTATTTCTTTATATGTTTTATATTTAATTTAATCAAAAGACAAAAAAATATAAAAATTCCGATTAATTTAATTAACCGACTGAATTAATTGAAATATTTCAATTTAAAAAATTGATTGGATTAACTGTTAATATACCTAATGGTTACAAAGTGTAGGTAAAAGGTGCGGTAGGCATAGGTTGAATGATCCGTGTGAGGTGATTGGAGAATTGCGAAGGTAGTTCCTACATGGAAATATGATGGGTTTGAATTTAATTGTACTCATGTATCAGACACTACAAGAATCTTATGTATAGTTGTCCAACATAATTAAGATCAACCTTGGACACAACTTATCTCACACTCAATTATTCCTCATTGGAATGACTCTTTCGTTTTCACTGATTACTCATAAAACCAATATTAACATTTTAAAAGCAAAACACACATTTGACGGCTAGGATGTATCTTCAAAAAATTCTTCATTCATCTATTTTCTTTTGCTTCTTACTATATTAAATTATGCTCTAGATAAATAAATCTAATGCTTTTTGTACATTAACAGTAAACTACAGAGAAATCTTACAAAGTTGCAGAGCAACAGAACTTCAACTCCATTCTTCTTCTTTAAATGTAAAGTGACCTTGAAACAGTTTTATCAAAATTTTCTTAATCATATGAAGGATTTTAGTTATATATAACTTCTGAATTATTAAATATATATTTTATTTATACACTCAATAAAATATCAATGTTATATTATGTAAAAGTAGTCTAGTTATTTTTTTTAAAAACACATCGCTTCATATATTTTAAAAATTACACTATTTTTTTTAAAAAATTAATGGATTAATGTTTTTCTCTTCATATTAGATGATAAAATTTAATAATTGTCTATGAAATTTAAATTCCTTTTGATTATATAATTTGAATCTTTCATGCTAAGCCAACAGTAAAGAAAAATTCATTGCAATTGCTTGTTCTTCGTTTTGATAAAGAATTAATGAAAATATTCTAAGTTTTTGTTTGACATGAAAGATAAAATTGATTAATTTAATTAATTACAAGGATTTTTCTTTACTTTTTGTTTAGCATGGAAATTTCAAGACCATATAATCAAAAGCAATTTGAGTTTTATAGACAATTATTAAAAATAAATTATTTGAATTGATTTTAATTTGAAACATAAATTTTGTAAGGAGATTAATTGATTAATTAATTTAATTAATTTCAATATTATAGCAACAAATCAATTGACACTATCAAAGGATAAGATTTTTCAATAATTTATTTAATTGATTTTGATGTTTTGAAATTTAAAATTTCAATATTGAAAAAAAAATAGTACTTTAAGTACAATTTTTAAAAGTATATAATGCATTATTTTAGTTTCTACCGATTTTTTACTTTAATCTTTAATGTTTTTTTTACCCTAATCAATACTAAAAAGGAAATTTTTTTGAGTGGCCAAAATGAAAGCGACCTACAAGTTGAGTGACCGAAATGAAATTGTAAATATGGTGTGTTATGTACAGTCAACCGTTATTAGAGATTTAACGTTTGGATGATAAATGAAAGCGTCTTTGAGTGAAAATAATTTTAAATAATTATTTATTATATTATAAACTCAAACTATTATTCTCAATAGTAATTAATTACAATAAATAATTAAAATGATTATAAAATAAATAATTAAAATATTTATAAAAAAAATTATGACACATATTATTTTATTAAATAAAATTATAATTTCATATATTTTAATAATTTCATAAAAATAAAATAATTTACAACTTCTAATATATATCGTTTCAATCTAATATCATTAATAGTAATTTTGTATTATTGTCTTATTGGTACAGTTGTGATTGAACCCAAACGCATATCTCACCACTAATTTTAATTTCACCGCCTGGTGAGATTGCCTTTAGTGAGATTAAAAATAATGGTGATAGTGAGATTAATTACTCTAGCAATGAGATTAAAACAAGTGGTGAAATTAGTGTTTGGATTCAAACTCAGCTATAGTAGTGTGATGACAATAGAAATAACTATTATAGACATTATAATATAATAAATAATTAAAAATATATCTATATTAAATAATAAAATATAAATTACAATTCTATTTTTAAAATTGATAACTAAAAATATTAATACATTTTTATATTAAAAAATTACAAGTATTTATAAATTTAAAAGCATTATATAATAACATAATTTATAACATATTTACTTTTTTATAATTATTAACTTTATATTTAGGGTAAATTACACCAACAGTCACTCAACTTTGGGTAGCTGACAAAATAGTCACCTTGGTTTCATTTCAGTCACTCAACTTTAGAAAAATAACAAAACAGTCACTAATGTTATCAAAAAGTGACAAATCAGTCACTCGCTAACATTTTCCGTTACAGTTCTAACAGGATAGGTGACGTGGCTAGTTAATTAACTGACGTGGCCAATTAATTAGCCACATTGGATGTCCATAGTGGAAACCCACCCAAATTAAGAAGAAATTGAAAAAAACCCTAATAACGGAGAAGAAGAACAAGAAGAAGAGACTGTAAAATCCCTCTCAAAGTCTCCAACAACCCTTATACAATTGACCCCACAAACAAACCGACAACATTGACAAGAACTCCAACCACCACCACTTGCACCACCATTAAATTGGGTTAGGGTTTTTTCCCCAATATTCTCTTTCTTCTATTGTGGATAAATTTCAAAGGCTAAACTTTGTGCCATAAAGAAATTTCTTCTTGAAATACTAAATCGCCAAAAAAAAGTCTTCACTGCCTAATTTTGGTTAATACAAGAACAAAAAAAAAAAAAAAGATTGAAGGACAATAAGAAGAATAAAACTGGAGAAAGAGAGAAAGTATGGGTTTTTAGTATTTTATCAGTTTCTAAATCCTAATTTTGGTTTCAATTTCTTTTTATTGTCTTCTCCTTTCTTTTCTGCCTAACAAGTTTGGCAAAGTGATTAGACAAAGGAAACAAACCAGATGAAAAAGAAAAACACTCAACATAGGTAAGAAGAAAAAAGGAGCTTTCAGATCTAGGTTCTCCCCTTTCATCTTTTGCTTCCCCATTGTTCTTTTTCTTTTTTGTTCTAGTCAAATTCTGATTGTTTCCTTGTTTTTGCAGTTGTTTCATATTAGAAATTTGGCGGGGTTTGATTCTAATATCCATCTAATAAAAAGAGGATAGGTAGGTATGTTGAAGAATAGGTCCGGAGCAATGACCAGCAAGCAAACTTTAATGGTTGATCACAACTCTCAAGCATCCCCTGCCCAGAATAGCACTAAACCAATCCCATCTTTCTTCGATTCTCTGCGATTTAAAGCTTTCACTTCAAAAGCCTTTCTCGACACTAAATCTCTCAAGAGCTCTACTTCAATCATTGACAACAAACTCTTCTTTCCTTTTGGAAACCCTTTTACCTTGGACAAAAACCACCCTAAATCCCTTTTTATCTCTTTTTCTTCTTTTTCTATTGCATAAACCCTCAATGGGTGCTGAAAGGGCTGTTTAAATTGGTGCTAACTGGCTAACTTGAAAGTTAATGACACCAAGCAAGCCGTCATCTGCCATGCCACTTTACCGTTATATTTGTAACGGAAAACGGTAAAAATGACTGTTTTGTTATTTTTCTAAAGTTGAGTGACTGAAATAAAACCAATGTAACTATTTTGTCATACCCCAAAGTTGAGTAATTGTTGGTGTAATTTACTCTTATATTTATATAATGTGTTTAATTTGTACAAAACCCATGTTTTTTGATAATATTATATTTATATAATATGTTTAAAACTATATTAAAGTAGAATACTTAAGTTGCATGGAGAAGAATAAGGTGGGCTGGCTCATTACGTCATAAAGCTAGTCTGGCGATAAAAACGGCAACGTCTTTGTCGGCTAAAAGTGAAATTAAAATAATTATCCCATCTCTCAGATTATCGTTTCCGGAAGGAATGAATATATATGTCTGAAAGCGAAGACGATAATAAGATAATGAAAAATAACCCTTACCAACAGAAAAAACGAAAACCGAACCGAGATCGAAGAAGATCCCCTTGTTCTATATATATACATATATATATATATATATATATATTAATTTTTGTTATCTCAAGTTTCTTTTGTTTCTTGCTTGTTTAGGCCAGCGCATTCCTTATAAATTACACTCACTTCGTTTTCAAGATAAATAATTTTGTTCCTCACTCCACCATCTTCCTGCATTTCCCTTTCTCTCTGCACTATTAAATTCCTTATTTTTACTGATAAAAGCATTTAGTTAACACTTAATCTATGCTTGCTTTCCCATGGATTTCCATTCCAACTAGCTTCGATACGGATCTGCTGCTTTCAGTTTCACGCGATCTCCCCTCTGTTAACTTGTAATTATCCTTTTTCCACCTTTTGATTATGCAATTTCGTTTTTTTTTTTTAAAGTCTGACTGATTTTGCTGCTGCTATTGTTGTTATTAGGTTCTGATAGCCAATGGCGTTGAAGCGGGGACTATCCAGTGTGGGCGTCCAAAGGAGCAGAAGTTCTGGATCTCGATTGCGTATCGTGATTCTTTTTTTCTTCTCAATTGTGACTCTACTTGTTTTCTTTGTCGGTCAAGGGCTTTACATTTCTGGTTCGTTTTTTCTCTTAATTTCCCCCCGGGTTTTTAAGTACTACTTACCAGATCTAACTTTGTATTTGATTTTGATTTTGTATTTTAGAATGATGATAAATTAATTCTTTGTTTTGATTAGTTTATAAATGCGTCTTTTTCGATCTGATAAAATTGAAAAGTGCCTCATCTTTTAATTGATTCCGAGCTTTGATTAGTGAATTTCTTAAAAAAGTTTTTGGCTTCTCATTTTACTAGAAATTTGTAAAGTCAAATGGTCTAACTTTAGTTACACAACATTGTCGTAAATAGTGATGCTCCTACTAAGTTCCAATTTTAACTTACAATTCGTTGCTCCATCTCACCTAATATTTATCATCATAATAGAACTTTTGTTCAATTATGTTGAATTGTGTTGTGAGTATAAAGTTAGATATAAATTCAATTGTGTTCTTTGATTGCATCTGATCTTTGTTCCAATTTTTGTTTCTTGTGCAGACGAAGATAGTGTTCAAAGTGGTTTTGGCAAACAGGTTTCTTCTTTAAAACCTTATCCATCTGCATTGCTTTTAACTTAGATGACAGACTGTGACAGCTTTTATACCCAGATCTGCATTATTTTAAAAGGGTTGAGTTTTGCAGAATGTTGACTGGAGAGAAAGGCTGGCATCCCAATCTATCAAAAACCTATTCACTAAAGAGGTGAATGCGTGTTGGATTATATTCTATACAAATTATGGTTCTTGCTCCAATTGTTGGTAGATTTTAATTGTCAATTATATTTATCATCTGATGTCATACTCAAATCATTCTAGGTTATTGATGTTGTATCTACTAGTACAGCTGATTTGGGGCCATTAAGTCTTGATTCTTTCAGAAAAAGCAATTTGTCTACATCATGGAATTTTATTGGGGTAGAGTCTTCAGTTGCGGATAAAGCTACTTCTCAGGTTAGGATCATACCTCAGTAGTCAAATCTATCCCAACCCCTCCTCCAAAGAAAAAAAAGTTGCTGATTGACTAATCTTTATATGATTCTCACTTGTTCAAAGTCAAATCAAAAGGCTACAGACTTGAAACAAGAAATGTCTCAAGTTAAAGAGGGAAAGCTTCCTAATGGTAATGCATTTCTGATCTGTTAAATATAGATATGCCTAATGCTACTGGTGAATTTTCTTTCATGCTGACCTGGCTGTTCTATGCAGATGATCATTCACATGATATGCTTACTAATACACTTCGAAGGGTAATTATCATCTTTTGATTCACTGAGTGCTTTAGTATTATAACTAATTATATAATAAGAGGCATGTTACTGACTGCAGCAACTTAGAGATAATAGGCGTGAGAAGCATGTGGCTGGTTTGGTGCAAAAAGATGATGAAGCTACTGTGAAACTTGAAAATGCAGCCATTGAACGATCCAAAGCTGTGGACTCTGCAGTTCTTGGAAAATATAATATGTGGAGGAAAGAAATTGATAATGAGAACTCTGATTCCACAGTGCGCTTGATGAGTGATCAAATTATAGTGGCAAAGGTTTATATAATTATTGCAAGCATGAAAAACAAGCTTGACTTGCGAAAAGAATTGCAGATTAGGCTCAAAGAGAGTCAGCATGCCTTAGGAGAGTCAACAACTGACGCTGATCTACCTCATAGGTAAAGGAAGTTGGGTCTTTAATCTCCTTGGCTATGTGCTGTAGTCCATGTTTCCTCCAGGTTTTGCTTTTGATGATTCTGTCAGTTTCTAATGTTGTGTTCTCATGTGAATTATTCAGTGCGTCTGATAAAATTAAAGCAATGGAAAAAGTTCTAGCCAAAGCAAGAGAGCAATTATATGATTGCAAGTTGATGCTTGGAAAGCTCAGAGCAATGCTTCAGGCATCGGTAGAACAAGTTATGAGCTTGAAAAAAGATAGCATGTTCCTGAGTCAGTTAGCTGCCAAAACAGTTCCCAATGCAATCCATTGCTTGTCGATGCGTTTGACCATAGAATATTATCTCCTTCCCCCAGAGAAGAGAAAGTTCCCTAGAAGTGAGAATTTGGAAAATCCAAATCTCTACCATTATGCCCTCTTCTCTGATAATGTCTTGGCTGCATCTGTCGTTGTCAATTCAACTATCATGAATGCCAAGGTGATAAAAGCTGCCTTGCCTAGCTCTCTGAGTTGTTCTTTACTTTTTTTGTTTTTTCACTTATTGATTAGGAATTGTTATGTTTATAAGAATTGAGGCTCAGATGCAGTCTTCACTAAAATTTTCTTCTTGGTTGTATTGCAGGATCCCTCTAAACATGTTTTCCATCTTGTTACTGATAAACTTAATTTTGGAGCAATGAACATGTGGTTTCTGTTGAATCCCCCTGGAAAAGCCACCATTAATGTTGAAAATGTTGATGAATTCAAGTGGCTTAATTCATCCTATTGCCCTGTTCTCCGGCAGCTTGAGACTGCAGCGATGAAGGAATACTACTTCAAGGCAGATCAGCCAACCAATTCTGGATCTTCGAACTTGAAGTATCGAAACCCAAAGTATCTCTCAATGCTTAATCACTTGCGGTTCTATCTGCCACTGGTCTACCCAAAGTTAGATAAGATCCTCTTTCTTGATGATGACATTGTTGTCCAGAAAGACTTGACTGGATTATGGTCTGTAGATCTCCATGGAAAAGTGAATGGTGCAGTAGAAACTTGCGGTGAAAGCTTTCATCGTTTTGACAAGTATCTGAACTTCTCAAATCCACATATTTCACAGAACTTTGATCCTAATGCTTGTGGGTGGGCATATGGAATGAACATGTTTGATCTCAAGGTTTGGAGAAAGAAGGATATTACTGGCATATACCACAAGTGGCAAAATATGGTGAGTTAATGGACAGACGGAAGTTTTGATTTCATGCTAGTTATTTTCTCCTTCACATGTACACACACCACCTTTCATGCTTGCATGGAGATAAATCATTTAGTTGTTGACAGATTAAACCCACAAGTTTGCCAATTATCAAATAACGTTCTAGTGAACATGTTGCTCAAGTTATATATGCAAAACTGATGGTATTATAGGTTTTGAGGGGTAGGTTGGCTCCTTTGGGAGACAGACGACATTTGAAGACTTCTCACGACTTCAAAGGATAATTTGTTGTATGTTCTGATCTTTTCTTTTTCTTGATTTGTTTGAATATTTATCAGAACGAAGATAGAGCATTGTGGAAGCTGGGGACACTTCCCCCGGGGCTGATCACATTTTATGGTCTAACACATCCACTTCAGAAATCATGGCATGTACTTGGTCTTGGCTACAATCCAAATGTAGACAAGAAAGAAATTGAAAGTGCAGCAGTTATTCATTACAATGGCAACATGAAACCTTGGCTGGAGTTGGCCATGACGAAATATCGATCATATTGGACCAAGTACATCAAGTATGATCATCCCTACCTTCACAGTTGCAAGTTCAGTGAATGAACCAGATTATAATTAGTGACATTTTGTTTTCTTTTTCCTTCTATTTTTTCTTTACTCTTCTTATCCCCACATTATTGTTTATTTTTCTTTGTAATTCATTAAATTCATTCCCTTAAGCTTCTCATTCATTGGAATGAGTTAACAAATTTTACGCCAGGTTAACCTCTGTACTTAAGACACCCCATGATTTTTTCACCCTTTTCCAATTTTAGTAGAATAGTGAAAATCTTGGTCCACTATATTTTTTGAACAATAGCTCCTTTTGCTGGATTTAACGTGTATATATTATAAAGACTCAAATTCCTAAGTTTGTTTTCTGAAGCAATTTTCTTTTTGAATTATTGCTCGATAAAGAAACCCAAGATCCAAGACAAATTAACAAAGCAAACTAGAATTTAATTGATGAAATAAAATCTAAAAAGAAAATGAAAATAGAAAAGAAACTAAGGGTTTGGAGATGTATTGATCAGTGAGGGATGGAATTATTGTGCCAAATTGAATGAAAGCCGAAATTGAACGATTCAAATCTGAAAAAAAAAATTGGAGTAAATAAAGTTAGATTTGAACAATAGAAAATAAAGAAAGTAAAATAAAAGAACTAGACAAAAAAAAAAAAAAGATTGAATGTCCTATAGCACCCTTTGATGACTTACTCTCAAAAACATCAATGATCGGATGGATTTTTCCCTATAAAATCCTTAAGCGAAGGACTCTTAGAAACATCAATGGTCGAGTTTTGAAGGTTATAAACGTTGCAACTTTGGAAGGTTTGAAAAATAACAAACTGCAAAAGAAAACAAGAGTAAAATCGCTCGAACCCTTAAACACTCTTTGCATCACCAAAAAAAAAAAAAATCACTAAGAAAAATTTACTTTATTTAATGAATAATAAGGGTGGTGACTAAGCCTATCAATAGGCTGAAAATACAAGTAACTAAAGTGAAAAAAAAACTTCTTAATAATAAAATTAATAAAAAAGCACAAAAATCACCTATGTTTTGTTCTAACCAATGAGATTCAAAATAAATAAATTATGTAACATCTCTCACTCGTCTTGACGTTCAATATAGATGGAATATTCTGTTGAAGTGTGAATGTAGCAAAGATCTCGAAAATCATTTAAGAATTCAATTTTTGAAACAAATTAGTTAAATAATAAAATTTTGATAAAATCAATTTCAAGGTTTTTGAAATAATCATTTAAATCATTTTGTGGGTGGTTGAAAGTGTCCAAAGTCAAACCTAAGCTTCAATGGGCTTAAAATACTCAAAATTGTGTAATGGTCCAATTTCAAGGGTTAGGTATCACTAGATGAAATCCTTGCACCAATATTCTGCGTAAAGTATCAACACATTGATCTTATGTATCAATAATTTACTTACGATCTGTACCTTTTTAACTATTGACTTGCAATATTTTGATACTTTTGTATAAGTATCGGAACCTAGACCCCTAAGGCTAAAAATCAATTCAAAAACACCCAACTTCATATCCAAACACTTCAACATGATTACAATAGATCTCAAAATATTATATAACAAAATTTAAACTCATTTAAGCACAAACACACATCATAAACATATTTAAGTTGAATAATGAATCAAAACACAATTAATTATATTAACCACGGTTTGAAACATAAATCAAATTTACAAATTTCTAGTTTAAACGAAGTCTTTATGAACTTGCCAAGATTCATACACCAATGACATCTAAAACAAATGAAATACAACTTCAAACTCGAATAGTAATGCGATGCTCTCAAGCTGGAATAACAAACTTCTTGGACAAGTTATTGACCTATACATTTAAACAAGTCACGCGTGAACTCAGTAAATACAAAAGGAAAATCGTACTAGCCTTATGTCATTTTTAATGTTAAGCCCTTTAGGAATGTTTATTTCATAAAACAATTGTGTCACATTTAACAATTCTAACATAATTAACTTTTACTATCGAATTACATGGGTTCAACTTACAAATTATTGATTCATTAGTGATCACATTTCCAAATTCAAATATATGACTCTTAATGAGTACTTACATTGTATTTAAACAATCATATAACCCCTTTAAACATAGTTTCTTAACATAAGCACACATAAGCATCCCCTTTTAAGCCATTTACTCATTTTTCCATATTTAAGTTAAACATTATACGCCCCTTCTTGTTCTGTGGATAATCTTGCGGCAATAGTTACAGGCAAAGTAATTTGCTCTCCCAAATATCCGTATTTCTGGTGGTTAGGTAAAAGTTTCAACTCCAAAACAGGTGGTTTAATAGTAGAAGGAACCATTTCAGTTGTAGCTGGAGTTACTTGTTCTGGTTATTCTCTACTTTTACGGCACCAGTTGAGTTGAAGGGTCGCATCGTTATTTTTTTTTGTTTTGGATCATCCATCATTTCTTCCTCTATTTCATCCTGATTTAGCTCGATTGAGTTCAACACTTCTGATTCTGAATTATGGGTCATTCTTTCTTGGGATGTAAACTCTGTTGTTTAAACACTTTCTGTTTCCCAGCTCATACCCCATGTAAGCTCATTGCTACTGACTTTCTCCAACAGATTGACTATTTTCCATCCCGTTTTTGACCAAATACTTCTTTCAGCTATGATATCAAGTTGTCGTTTACTTTGTCCATCCAATCTATCACAGAAAATTTGCAGTTGTACCGCAAAGTTAATGCCCCCTCCCAATATTGACCGCATAATCAATTTAAACCTTTCCCATGTCTGTCACAATGTCTCAATAGCATCTTGCTTGAATTTAAATAGCTTCATGTGCTGATTACTGCAGCCATCGGTACAACTCGATGTAGGAATAATTGTACGAATTCAATCTAGGTCGTAATAGTGTTTGGGGGAAGTGCACCTAACAAAACCTTTTCTTGTCCTTTTAAGACAAATGGAATTAATAATAATTTGATAACTTCTGCCAACACATCAACATACATAATTGTGCTACATATGTGCTTAAACTGTTAGAGGAAAACTATGGGTCCTCATTTTTGTGACTTCTAAACTTAAGATTTGAAGAAATCCATGTCAGTAATGCAAGGTTTAATTCAAAATGAGGATTCTTAATAACATGTTGAGTAATACTAGGTCATAACCAGTTCATGTCAAAGAGAACTGGCCCTACCACCTGCATCACCTTACTAAATTTAATTAACAAATTAAGGAAGCAGAGATATGTTATGAATTAAGTGTCAAAGGGTTATTTTTGCGAACTTCCCTTATGGCTATCTTGTCACAGGTACTCATGGCTCTATATGAACACTGCAACTCATAAGGAAAAAAGAAATGTTAGTAAAAAATAGTAAAAAAATGAAACGACTAAACTTAAAATCGTATCTATAATTTAAAATTTTCTTAATTATTCTATTAAATGTAAAAATTAAAAGTAATTCAATAGCATTGCCTCTCCAGCAATGACGCCAACAACTTGACAGCTTTTGGACGTACTAACGTCTAGAGTGTAATTCCTGCAACCAAATATTATAGTTAGGCGGTTTCTACAAGTATAATGGTCAGGTTGTAACATAGTTTATACAACAAAGTATGGAAGTGCTTCGAGGATCGTACCCAAGGGAGGCGAAAACTAAATTAATTCTAACTTTGACATTAATAGATCTAATTAGTAGTTAACTAAATTATATTACGATAAACCATAAAGTGAAGAAAAATTATATAGTATAAAAAATAAATTTCATCAAAATAAAAATGAAAAACTAATTTGCAGATTGAATCAATTCTAACAACGGAAGACTAACTCGTTTCGGTGGTCGTAACTAATTCCTATTTCGGGTTCTATTCAATCAACTAGTCATTAAGCTAGCAAGATCTCTTGATCTTCCACTAAACTAATGAGTCGGCAAGAAATACTTATCTATTGACCTCACAGTCCAGATCGGATTAGGGAAGATGTTCACAGATAGGCAATACCAATTTTAGATTCATTCCCACCGAGATGACTTCCTAGGGTTGACAAACCTAGGGTTTTATGTTCTTTCTATCCTAACCAGCTGGTCCGCTAAGAAACCCTACATAGAAACTAATTACTCCCATATCCACTCGCTAATCTCCCATAAGGGGATTAGTTCCTCATGGATCTCATAAACAACATACACTTGATTGAAAAGATGAACATGAATAATAAATCAAGAATAAGGTTTAAGAAGAATCTTGATTTTATATCAATAATTGCAAGTGTAGAAATCCACAAAGAGTTGATGATTCCACAAATTAGATTCCCCGAAGTACAAGAACAAAACTAGAACTGAATTACAAATAGAAATAACCTAAGTACAAAAGAAACTAAGGAAACTGAAAATTGAAACTAAATGAAAGTCGTA
Source organism: Gossypium raimondii (assembly GCF_025698545.1). Taxonomy (NCBI): domain Eukaryota; kingdom Viridiplantae; phylum Streptophyta; class Magnoliopsida; order Malvales; family Malvaceae; genus Gossypium; species Gossypium raimondii. The sequence goes on along the minus strand of NC_068571.1, from coordinate 29,019,856 downwards.
ACCTAAAACTAGAATAAAAGATGATTATGAAGTGTTTAGAGAAGCCTATTTATAGATTTAGGGTTGGTTGTCGTCCATTCACCAACTTCGGCTGACATTTTTACATTAAATTTTATCGTACAGACCAAAACGCCCTTGGCTTATTAATCCTCCATGTCAAGGTTGTGTTGCGACATCCTTTGGTCCATGTCGCTACACTAGTGGTTGACGCTTGATTTAGGGCTGTGTCGCGACACTGAATCCAGATTGCTCTTTTGGTGCTCTGCTCATTATGTTGCGACATCAACCTTTTGTGTTGTAACATTGCGGTTAGTCTCGTGTTCTCACGCCTCTAAATGATGTCTTGCACACTCATCAAATACATTAGCCTTCCTTTAAGACTATTTTGGCCCCTAAGGTCATATAAATAACTCAAATCACACTTTTTATTATTTACGTATTGAAAATGAAAACTAAGTAAAAATATAATGAAATTGATTTTATACAAGCTTAAGTACGAAAAATAGTTTAATTTACTATAACGAATTGCGGTAGATCAGGTTGCCACCCCACCTAATCCTAGTTAAACTAGGAGTTCATTTTTCTATTGAAATAAACTTCTACAATTCAGCAAAGGTTTCACCACTTCTCCTTATAAATAGATGGCATCGGTAGGGCTAAATACACAACTTTAAGATAATGTTACTCTTCCTAAAAATAGTGAGAATTTATTCTCTAAGTATTAATTTTATTTTTCGAAATAACAATTTTGTTGATTTCTATTGAGAGAAATTTTACTTTCATACTAAAGTAAATAAAATTATTTCTGGTTCTATATTTGATTCGAATTTGTTCAAGCCCACACTTGAAGTAGTTCATGGTACAAGAATAACAAAGAAGGTCGTTCTGTTCAAAGCCAAGAATGACAAGAATTCGTCTAGCCAAAAATATAGGTGCAATTTCGACAAAGAGTTTATTGCTATAAATATCACAAATCGACTCAATTTTCAAAATTTTTATTTTTTGTTGTGCAAGAAAACCATTTTCAAACTAGATTTTTTCCAACAATATGTGCACTTGGTTTGAATGAAGTCCTAATAAAGAGCTACTTAATGGGATATGGAATTTAGGGAATTTACCACTCTTATTGAGAGGGAGCAGAAAATGGAAGTATGAAAGTCAATAAGCAATAGGCTAAGTCAAGAGTTAAAGACAAGGCAAGAGAAGTTCTAATAGCTCCATGTTGCTACTATGGGCCTAGAGGGACAAAGATTCGAGAGGTCATTCTTTGGTCCCTTCATGATTTCAAAGGAGGGGAGAATAGAGACAAGGTGACTAAAGGCCCCAAACTACTTCTATTGCTAGCACCAGAGGTATGAGAGGTGCATCTATGGCCATTTTTGGTTAGTGTGAGAGGAACCATTTAGGTGAGTGTTGGAGATCTACTTTGGCACCTCAGTGAGGTAAGAAGTCTAAGGTCAGTAGTAGTACCAAAGAAAGCCAAATAATTTCTAGAAAGGCTTCCATGTGAATTGAGCCTTGTGCCCCAACTCGAGCTTAATGCTATTACTTGTAAATTCTTCTTATTTGATTTATCTATACATGCATTAGTTGACCTTGGGTCAACACATTCATACATTTGTATTGCATTGGTTGAGGAGAAAAGACTTCTGATGGAGTTTATGAAGTTTGATGTGTGTATGACCAATCATTAGGACAAAGTGAATAAGAATTGTCCTCTAAAATTACAAGGTTTTGAGTTCCCGACAAATTTGATGGCACTTCCATTTAATGAATTTGACACTATATTGATATAGATTGGTTAACCTCTCATGATGCTATTGTAGACTGTAAGATAAAGAAGCTTACTCTGAATACTTCTACTGCTACACAAATTAGTATTTTTGGGGAGAGCCTAAGTATCTTTTCAATGTGATTTTTGCAATGACTTCTCAGAGCTTGATAAGGAAAGGGTGCAAGGCATGCTTGGTATACGTCTTTGAAACTAAAGTGTTTGAGCTTAAACTTGAAGAAGTTTCCACAATATGAGAGTATTCAAATATGTTCCTAGAAGAGTTACTGGGTTTACCTAGAGAAGTTGAGTTTTGAAACACCCCTTACCCATCCTGACGATTGGTACGGATATGAGACATTTAAGTTTTAACCAAAATTTCTCTTTTATAAAAATATTTGTTTTGCAATATATTGATATTCATTAAATCAAATTTGAAAAGTTTAGGAAGATACAATTATGATTAGAAATCATTTTGATTCATGGAATACATATAGGGACATTACTAAATCATAAAGCGAGTGTTTGAAGCTCTATGGCTTAGATCGAGGTCATTCAAGTTAAGAAAAATAGGAGTTTTACAATAACTTAAAAGTTTAAAACAATTTAGAAAAACCATAGAATAAACTAAAATCATTTTGAAAGTCTTAAATTCATCTTAGAATCACTTAGAAACTTTTAATAGGTGATCAAAAGTGTTTGGGGGTCAAGTACGAGGTCCAGGAGCTAGGTATCGGCACCTAGGCTGGAACTATAACATTTTAGCTTCTGGCTTGCTCTGGTCCGATAGTTATGGTAAGGGTATCGCACCTTGGGATCTTGAAGCTAAAAAATAGTCTAAAAACTTTAAAATCTCAATCAGTTATGCGATGCTCCTAGGTCAAAGTCCAAGTTCCTTGGCAAGTCCTAAACCTACACGTTTTGAACCACTAGCGCGTGAGCTTAATGAGCTCAGTAAATAACCATGGATAAACCTAGTTATCCTATCCCTCAATAATGTTGAACCCTTCTTAGACATGTCATACAAATTCTTTTAAGCACATTTTAGTGCTACTAATGAATTAATTAAAATTAATCAACTCATAGGGCTCAACTTATATTTTTATGGTTTGTTAACCAATCACATTATGAAATTCATGTTTTAGACTCTCACAAAGGGTTCATATAGTGTTTAATCCAACATATACTTCTTTCAATCATTGCTTTTAACATTTTCATACCTACATACATACATACCTACATACATACATGCAAGCATACATACATGCATGCATACATACATACATGCATACATACATACATACATACATACATACATACATACATACATACATACATACATATATACATACATACATACATACATACATACATACATACATACATACATACATACATGCATACATACATACATGCATACATACATACATGCATACATGCATACATGCATGCATCCATACATGCATGCATCCATACATGCATGCATCCATACATACATACATGCATCCATACATACATACATGCATACATACATACATACATGCATACATACATACATACATGCATACATGCATGCATGCATACATGCATGCATGCATCCATACATGCATGCATCCATACATGCATGCATCCATACATACATACATGCATCCATACATACATACATGCATCCATACATACATACATGCATACATACATACATACATGCATACATACATACATACATGCATGCATGCATACATGCATGCATGCATCCATGCATGCATGCATCCATGCATGCATGCATCCATACATGCATGCATGCATCCATACATGCATGCATACATACATACATACATACATACATACATATATACATACATACATACATATATACATACATACATACATACATACATACATACATACATACATACATACATACATACATACATACATACATACATACATGCATACATACATGCATACATATTTACTAAAGTATACAGGAATGACAATTACCTTAATAATAAAGACATTTATTTCGGCCCACATATTAAGAATATATTACAATACCAATTTCTTACTATCATATTAATGTCATGCACCTTATAAATATATTTTCCATTTTTTCATAAAGCCTTATCACATTTTGGTTTGACGCCCATTGTAATCTTAGTAAAATAAGACTCGAACACTACAGGAACTCCACATACACCAAAGAGCATTGAGTTGCTATGCCCGAAGGTAATAGAACTCCATATATCGTAAAAGCTTCCGAAGAGGTAATGTAAGCCCAAAGGTCTATAACAAATGCTCAACCAAGGGGGTAACCAACAAAGCTCCAAGTACATATCACATAACTTTAAACCGACATAACACTAGTACAAAAAATCTGGTGAAACATAAACATGAGACTTTAATTGGCATGCCAACCATATCCTAAACACTACAAATTCCTTTACAAAAGTTGTTTATCTAATGACAACCATTCATATTCTATCAAAATTCAAAACTCACATACATTCATCAATGACAAAGCCCTAATAGTTTAACAGTTTCACAAATTAGTCCCCGGGTTAGCTAGATTAAGCTACAATGATCTTGAAAACATAAAAATCATAAAAAAGGACAAAATACATACCTAATTGGAAAAAATAGCCTTGGCCGAACCTAGCTCTCAATAATTGCTTTCTTCCTTAGTGAATATCAGTTGAAAGAGATGAAGAAAGATGACGGCATTTTGGTTTTATTTTAATTAACCTTTATTTACTAATTTCCAAAATTAACCTTTTAAATTAATTCAAATTACAAAATTGCCAAGTTATTTTCATCCACTAACATGCTAATGGTCTAATTACCACTTAGGGACCTCCACTTTAAAGTCCTATAACTATTTAATACCATTAGCTATTAGAACCCAACTTTTACACTTTACGCGATTTAATCCTTTTTATCAAATTAAGCATGTAAATAGTAAAATTTCTTAAAGAAATTTTTATATGGTATTTCTATCATGCTGTAGATAATAAAATAATAAAATAAAATTTTTGACCTTGGATTTGTGGTCCCAAAACCACTGTTCCAATTTCACTAAAAACGGGTTGTTACAACTCTCCCCCTAAAGGGATTTTCGTCCCTGAAAATCTTACCAGAAAAGAGGTTAAGATATTGCTTTCTTATAAATTCCTTAGGTTCCCAAGTGGCTTCCTCTATTCTATGCCGCTGCTAGAGAACTTTAACTAAAGCTACATACTTATTTCTCAATTCTTTCACCTCTCGTGCCAGAATTCTGATCGGTTCTTCACTGTATGTCATATCAGGCTGAATCTCGACATTCGTCGAAGAGATAACATGTGAAGGGTCAGATCGGTACCATCGTAACATAGACACGTGAAAGATATTATGAATCCTTTCAAGCTTTGATGATAAAGCTAATCGGTATGCCATAAGTTTGATTCTTTCAGTAATCTCTACAGCCCGATAAATCGCAGGCTCAACTTTCCTTTTCGACCAAATCGAAGAATTTTCTTCTAGGCCGAAACTTTCAAAAATACTTTGTCGCCAACTTGAAACTCTATATCGTTACGTTTTAGATCCGCGTATGATTTCTGACGATTTGAAGCTACTTTCAAATTATCTCGGATCATTTTCATTTTTTATTCAGTCTCGTGAATTAAATCAACCCCGTGTATTTTTTTTATCACTGAGCTTGATCCAGTATAATGGAGTTCGACATTTATGACCATACAGAGCCTCATACGGTGCCATCTTTATGCTCGACTAGAAACTATTATTATACACGAATTGGACCAATGATAAATATTTTTCCCCATTACCTTCGAACTCTAATACACAACAACGAAGCATATATTTGAGAATCTGTATCACTCGCTCGGATTGGCCATTGTTTTGAGGGTGAAATGCAGTGCTAAAATGCAATTGTGTGCCAAGAGCTTCCTGTAACTTTCTCTAAAATTGCGATGTGAACCGCGGATCTCTATCTGAAACAATGAAGATTGGCATTCTGTGTAATCTGACAATCTTAGAAACATATAACTCAGTTAATCTGTCAAGTGAAAAATCTGTATGTAACGGAATAAAATGTGTGGACTTCGTCAAATGGTCGACGATAACCCAAATGACATCTTTCTTTTTCGGAGATAAGGGTAACCTCAATACAAAATCCATAGTAACTCTATCCCATTTCCACTCCAATATCATTATTGGATGTAACAGTCCTGAAGGTACTTGATGTTCAGCTTTTACTTGCTGACAAATCAAACATTTAGATACAAAGTGAGATATCTCACGCTTCACGGATGAACAGACAAGCTACCATTATGAGCTTCGTGCAAAATTTTCTGTATGAGCTCTGGATTCTTTGGTACACAAACTCTACCTCTAAACAACAAACAATCATCAGGTCCTATCTAAAATTCCAAGTCAGAAGTTGACTCACACTGTACCCGTTTAGTTAACAACTCACTATCACATTTCTGAGCTTCGTAGATCTACTGTAAAAACATCGGCACAGCTTTTAACTCGACTAAGATTAAGCCATCATCAGATAATGAAAATCGGGCATTCATCGCTCGCAAAGTAAATAAGGACTTTCTACTTAAAGCATTAGCAACTACATTTGCTTTACCCAAGTGATAATCAATTATCAACTCATAGTCTTTCAATAGTTTAAGCTATCTGCGCTGTCTTAGATTCAAATATTTCTGTGACATTAAATACTTTAAACTCTTGTGATCAGTAAATATGTGACATTTTTCGCCGAACAAATGGTGTCGCCAAATTTACAATGCAAACATGATAGCTTCCAACTCTAAATCATGCGTCGAATAGTTTTTTTCGTACAACATGATAGCTTTTTGTAATCATCGCGTCATCGGTGTAGCTATCATTAAGAACCCTTTGACAAATCTTCGGTAATAGCCAGCTAATCCCAGAAAACTTCTAACTTCAGATATGTTTCTCTGTGGTTTCCAGTCAACAATTGCGAAAATTTTACTCAGATCAACTCTGATGCCTTCAGTCGATACTATATGTCCTAGAAAAGCGACTTCTCAGAGCCAGAACTCACATTTGCTAAATCTAGCAAACAATTGTTTATCTCACAGAGTTTGCAAAACAATTCTCAGATGCTCGGCATGTTCAGTCTTATCTCTGGAACTATCAGAATATCATTAATAAATACCACAACAAATCTATCTAAATACGGTCTGAAGATTCTGTTCATCAAATCCATAAATACTGCAGGTATGTTAGTTAAACCAAATGACATCACAAGAATTTCATAATGTCCGTACCTGGTTTTGAATGCAATTTTTGGCACATTCAAATCTTTCACTCGTAGTTGATAGTAACCGGAACGAAGATCAATTTTTGAGAATATTGTGGCACCTTTCAACTGATTGAACAAATCATCAATTCGAGGCAGTGGATATTTGTTCTTGATTGTAACCTTGTTGAGTTGATAATAATCAATACATAATCTCATTGATCTGTCTTTTTTCTTAATGAACAGAACCGGTGCACCCTAAGGTGAAAAACTGGGTCGAGCAAAACCCCTATCTGTCAACTCTTGCAAATATGCTTTCAACTCTTTAACTCGGTAGGAGCCATTCTGTAAGGTGCTATTGATATCAGTGATGTTCCTGGTACAAGTTCTATAGCAAACTCAACCTCTCTGACCAGCGGTAATCCAAGTAACTCCTTTGGAAACACATCGAGATACTTGCAAACCATAGACACTGATTTAAGCTTCGATTTAGACACTTTAGTATCCAATATATAAGCAAGGCAAGCATTACACCCTTTTCTCACATATTTATGCGCTGACAAAGTTGATATCACAATAGGCAACCTACTCAGATTATTTGATTCAATACGAAGCATCTTACCGTTCTAACATTTTAATACAATTAGCTTTTGTCTACAGTTTATAGCATTGTCGTGCAGAGTTAGCTAATCCATGCCCAAAATCACATCGAATTCATCAAACGGTAATAACATCAAATCAGCTGAAAAATTGTAACCCCGAGTTATCAAAGGACAATTCTTGCAGATTTTATCAACTAGCATATACTGGCCTAAGGGGTTAGATACTTTAACCACGAATTCAGTGGACTCAACAGGTAAATTTTTACTAGACACTAAATTCATGCATACATATGAATGGGTCGATTCGGGATCAATCAAAGCAGTTACATCAGTATCATAAAGAGAGAAAGTACCGGTAATAACATCTGGCGCAGAAGCGTTCTCGCGTGCACGAGTAGCATAGGTCGTAGCTGGTACTCGTGCCTCGGATCTCACAGTAGAGTCTTTAGTCACACCACGTCTACCACTCATATTTTTGGGATTACGAGGTGGTTTACCTCTCGCAGCTGTGTTACTCGGCCTCAAAATCTGAACTTTCTCTTTATCAGATTTCTCAGGACAATCTTTAAGATAGTGATAAAAAGAACCATATCTGAAACACGCTTCGTTCTTCATTCGACACTCACCATAATGTGGCCTGTTATAGTGCTTACACTAGGGTCTGGTGTTTCTAACACTATCCACACTCGCTATAGATGTAGCCCGAGGTTTAGGATTGGAGTGTCCGGTATTTGTCTCTATTAGAATATCCCACAGAAGTAGTAGAATGATAGTGATGTTCTTTAGATTTCTTCAATGCTAACTGGTATGATTTTCCCGTCAATCTCTTTCTCGAATCTTTGGCTTCAATCTAAGTGTGTCTTTTCTCTTTACTTAGCTCTTTGGCTTTATGTGCCCGATCAACTAGTACAACAAATTCTTTCAACTCAATGATCCCAACTAATAGTTTTATATCTTCGTTTAATCCATCTTCAAACCGTTTACACATTGCAGTCTTAGTCGGAATGCATTATCGAGCATATTTACTCAAACAAACAAATTCTTGCTCGTATTATGATATTGTCATGTGACCTTGTTTGAGCTCTAGGAATTCTTTACGTTTCTGATTTAGAAACCTCTGATTGATGTATTTCTTATAGAACTCGATTTGAAAGAACTCCCAAGTGATACGCTCTCTTGACACTACAGAAGTCAATGTATTCCACCATTGGTAAGCCGAATCTTTTAATAAAGATACTACGCACTTTACACTTTCAGTCAGGGAACAGGATAACTCGTTAAAAACCCTGATAGTATTCTCTAACTAGAATTCAGCTCTCTCAGGATCATCTTCAGTAGTAGCTCGAAATTCTTCAGCCCCATACTTACGAATCTTATCAATAGGAGGCTTACTATCTCAGATTGGTTTCGTACCTTGAGGAATCACGAGAACTGGTTGGGGAATAGAAGGGGTAGAGGCTGTTGAGCACCCGAGTTCGTCTGTACAAGCTCAGTGAACCATTCATTTATCATCTGAAAGAAGGCTTCTTTAGCCTCTCCTCCCCAACCCTCAAATACGGGCCTCGCACCGCTCGAAGCTACTCCGAGAACGGAGCCTTGAACATTACTCTCTATTTCATTGGAATCAGCTTGGTTGGATGTCACTGTTATATGAAAACATGTTTTAAAACAGTCAGGAGATATCACACTATCACAGGTTATATAATGACATGTATAGCTAGACTTGTACACGCTACGTTCAGTCTGAGAATCGACTAAACCGTAGCTCTGATACCAATAAATGTAACACCCCTAACTCGTATCCATCGCCAGAATAGGATTATGGAGCATTACTGGACTTTACAGATCAAACATAATTTACATAATTTTAAACATTTCATATCATAAAATATTCATGTCAGAAACCAATCAAAATCATACATACTATCCCTTATACGAGCCCTCAAGGCTCAAATTACGCATTAGAAGTAAATCAGGACTAAATCAAAAACTCAAAAATATTTTGGAAACATTTAAAATTTTTAAAATTGCAGGGGTTAGACGGTCGTGTGGCCCAATAGACATGCCCGTGTGGACATTTGAAATAGGGACACATAGCCGTGTCCCAACCTGTGTATGTTTCTATGTAACTCATTGACTTGTGTCACATGGCCAAGCCATACGCCCGTGTGCTAGGCCATGTGAGCATACTGACTTGTACCCTTAATAAGCTACAGGGGACACACACGACCATGTCTTTACCCGTGTGGATGAAAATAGGTCATTTTCCAAGCCACATTTTTCACCCAATTCGGCACCAGCCTAAACTCAATATTATGCACATCAACAAGCCATAACAAGGCATCCAAAACAAGCCAAAATCAATTCTTAAATATGTAATATTTCACATACAACCAATATTCCCTTAGGCACCTCAAATGACAATATTCAAACATGTATTTTCATATATATAATTTAACCAAATAAACCATCAATTTACCAAGTTAATTTGCATCCTTTCATACCAATTCATTTATCTACCAAAACATACCATTTGATACCAAAATGCATTTGAATACTATCATATTTAGACATATATATACCTTACATATCAAGGTACCAAATCATCTCCAATTCTTCACATTACAAACACATGTACAAAATGCACATTTAGCTAACATTTACCTTTCATCATTTTATCACAAATCAAGTCACACACCAAACATGATAAGGCCATTTATATATACACATAGCAAAATATACCAAAACACAAGCCAAAGTATATGGCCACAAACACAACATCCCACATAGGCCAACATTAGCCAAAATAACCTATACATGCCATTATAACAAAAATGTAACCAACTAAAAGTACCAAAAGAGCCGATGGATAGTGTGATATGACTCCGACAAGCTTCCAACCCGAACGAGCTTTTGAATCACTATAAAACACGAAAAATAACACAGGGTAAGCATTTAAGCTTAGTAAGTTCGTATAACTTAGAATTTAACTTACCATTTTAAATTACAATTAAGGTAAGCTAACATAGCATATCCCAACCAATTTGGCAAAAATCTTAAACACATGATCATCGACATATTAGCCATGTAAATCATATATAAAATCCAATACACTTGGATGAAATCAACAAGTAATCACATTTCATATACATGAATTATTCATTTCATATATCAATGTATCATATAACATTACTTTTATGTATTTCATGTAAATACTTGTAATAGTTCATATCGAACTCATATAATATTGTAATAGAACTGTGCCCATTGAACCATTTAGAATATCGTTAGATACGTAGGTAGTACAAACAAGGTGTACTGAACTGTAATCCGTCAATTCCTGTACATGTATGCTCATACGAGTTCTGAATCGGTATGCTCTTACAAGTTGTAAACAGTAAGCTCCTCCGAGTTAAATAACGGTAAGTTTTTTCGAGCAGAATAATGATAAGCTCTTTCAATTTGAGTATCGGCAAGCTCATACGAGCTGAAATCGGTAACCCTAATGACATGTCATTTGTATCCTACGAATTCCTAAGGTTCAAACTGGACTTAGTAATCACCGTACGTCGTTGGATATGCGATCGGTATTCATACATGACAACTATGCAAGTCACATACATATAATTCAATTAAATCATATAAATTTACAATTTAATTACACGAACTTACCTCTACGAGTGTAATCTAACTTCGTACAAGGTCTGACAGGATTTATACGAATCAATTTAACTCAATTTAATATAATTCATATTCAATTTCGTCAAACACACATTTTTAGCAAAATTACCATTTTGTCCCTATACTTTTAATTCTTTTCAATTTAGTCCCTAGGCTAAAAAAATGAAATTCATTCAATTTTATCCCTACCCAAGCCTAGATGAATTTCTATACATACTAATACTAATAGAAGCCTATATTTTTCATAAATTCACAAACTTACCACATAATCACTAAAAATTCCTTTACAAAAGTATTTATCTAACAACAACCATTCATATTCTATCATCAAACTTCAAAACTCACATATATTCATCAATGGAAAAACCCTAATAGTTTAATAGTTTCACAAATTAGTCCCCGGCCTAACTTGATTAAGCTACAACGATCCCGAAAACATAAAAATCATAAAAAAGGGACAAAATACATACCTAATTGGACAAAATAGCCTTGGCCGAACCTAGCTCTCAAAAATGGCTTTCTTCCCTAGTGAAAATCAGTTGAAAGAGATGAAGAAGGATGATGGCATTTTGGTTTTATTTTAATTAACCTTTATTTACAAATTTCCAAAATTAACCTTTTAAATTAATTCAAATTACAAAATTTCCAAGCCATTATCATACACTAACATACTAATGGTCTAATTACCACTTAGGGACCTCCACTTTAAAGTCCTATAGCTATTTAATACCATTAGCTATTAGAACTCAACTTTTACACTTTACGCGATTTAGTCATTTTTATCAAATTAAGCATGTAAACGGTAAAATTTATTAACGGAATTTTTATACGATATTTCTATCATGCTGTAAATAATAAAATAATAAAATAAATTTTTTGACCTCGAATTTGTGGTCCCAAAATTACTATTCTAATTTCATTGAAAACGAGTTGTTACATTTATGAAAACTCACATCTATTTGTCTGTTATGTTCAGGTAATCCTCAGACATAGGTGGGTAGGAACGGCGGAGTCTCAGCGATGATCACTAGTTCGAAAGCTACTTTTAATTAGTGATTTATTTACTTTTCTGGTTTTTCTTGAGAGTTTTGTAATTTTTAGACTCTCGGGACTGTTTGATTTTAATTTTGGTTTGGTTGTGTTTTGACTTTTATTCTGCAATGTTTGAAAAAAAAATGGTTTTACGCAAACAAATATTTTTTGAAAACTCAAGCTCGATTTTCAACTATAACGACTTACAAACTTCTGTTGCCAATTTACGTTTTAATTTATGTTTTACTTAAAAGGGCAATAAATGACGGTTCCATTAAAGCGAATAATAATAAGTTTTTCCTAAAATGTGGACTCCTTTATAAGGATAAAATCGAGAAGTTTAACATGAAAGTTTTGTTTCAAAACTCTTTTTCGTAACATTTCTAGATTCGGTCATAACGTCTGGGTCGGATTTGGGGTGTTATAAGGAGCATATATTTGCTTATTCATTTTGCTTTTCATGCAAAAATCATTGAGGACAATCCTATAAAGATTTTTCAATGAAACATGTGGTAATTTTATTTATTCAATAAATCCTAAAATTATAAGAAGTATGATGAAATCACTGAATTAAGAACACAAAATCATATCATGTAGATGATTGTTTGCCTTGATTTTGCTTCAGAGTTGTATTTAAAGGGAATATCCATAGGATATGTGTCCTCTCTTGATTGGTGAGTTGTTAATGAAGTCATTTAGTCTAGGTCTCCCTTTCTAAGTTTATGATGTAAACTATCGAGACGTGCTTGCAAAGTATGTGAATGGCATATGAAAGTAATATTACCGAACGAAACCTAAAAACTTCGCGAGACATGTTAACCTAGTGTGACCCTATTCTTTTAGGAGGTGTGACCTTGGCAAAGTATGTCTAACAACATAAAACCCTTTTAGACAAAAAAAAAAAAAAGGATTCAACAAGTAGCAAAATCTATAAAGAAAAATTACATCAAACACATAATATGTTCCTTTTTTCTAGTGAATTTCCTTGATTAATCAATATATTTTTCTTAGTTTCCTTCCCAATGGATGAGAGAAAACAAAAATGAAGCATTTTTGTAGACCCGTCAGCAAACCGTCAAGCTCAATAAACTCAATTCAGATTGGGTTAGGAGAAATATTTTTTATATTGATCTGGCGCAATTTAATAAAAGAATAGTAGATTCGGATTAACGACTAAGCCAAAAACAAAGCTAAAAAGAAAAAAAGACGACGGTTAGCGCGATACAACTAATAATCATCTCTAAATTGTTCACACCATTGAATAAAAATCTAATTGAAAAGATAAGTAAATTATTTAACTAATTTTATTAACATTAATGAGACATCGAAAAAGGAAATTAATTAGCAAGGATGAAAGCAAAGTCCTTTAGATTCATCTCCTTGATTATCCTTGCACAATTCTGAGCAGAAATTGTTTTCGCAACCTTCAAAATTCATAATTTCTGTGCATGTTCTCTCTCCTAGTCCTACTCCTTCCTCCTTTCCTGCATTTTTTTATATATATACATGTGCGTGCATTAAAATATCTGGATAGATAGAAGCTAGATAAAAGAAAATATATTTGGTTTGAATGAGTAAATCAATGAATTTTACCGGCTGCAAAAAGAAGAACAACAATGAAAATGGCATAGACCTGGAAGCTCGAGTTATTGAAAAAAGTAAAATGTTAGTAAATTTTAAAAGGTTTAATGTACACTTTAGTCCCTAAAATATACCCTCTTTTCCATTTTGATCTTTAAAGTTTTTTCTCATTTCAGTCCCTAATGTTATCAGACATTCTCAATTTAGACCCTAATGTTATCAAATGTTCCTGATTCATCACTTTGAATATTAGAAAAATGACTGGGATATCCAACCAATCATAAATTGCCACGTATTATACGCTAATATCACAATGACATGATCATATATGAAAAAACCTTAAAAAATCTTTTAAAAATATAAAATTACAAATAAATATAATTAGGATTATAAAATATATAATTTTTAAAAATTTAAAATATGTTAGAATATTTAAAATTATAAAAATTATAAAATTATTAGAAAATTCAAAATATTGTAAAAATTATAAAACTATTAGAAATTGTAATTTTTTTAAAAAGATAGTAAAATTTGTTGAATCTTGGAATAAAGTATACTTTTATTAATCACATTTAAAATATTAAAATTTGATATAAAAATTTTATATAGTTAAAATACAATCATTTGTTATAAAAATTGTACCAAAATTCTTTAGAAGGGTCAAATACTCAATAATAGTGGTGGACTTAATGTGAGTGATGGCATGTTCTGGTATTTGCAAGCATTTGATTTGTAATTGTGATCATAAATATTTGAATTCAAATATGATAAGAAAATGAAGGAGCAGTTGAAATAATTAAAAATATTGTTTAAATCATTATTTAATTGGAATAACTATATATTTTGTTATTTAAATAATTTGAAAATTTATCCAAATCTATCACCAAAAAATCTGCTAATTATAAATTTCAGTTGATTGAATCATAAAACATTTACCGTAAGTGGTATCTTTCTAACAGACAAAGATCTCAAATTTAAGCTCTAGTAAATATGATTTATAAAATTTTATAAATATTAAAATGTCTAATATTTTTATAAATTTTAATAATTTGAATAATTATTTTTATTTTTTAATTTTAATAATTATTTGTAATTTTATATTCTTTTCATTTTTCAAAGGTTTTTTTTTAGGTTTTTTTTTCAGATTATATAGTCACTACGAAATTACCGTATGACACATGATAACATATGATTGGTTGGATATTTGAATAGTTAGTTTTTAGGGTCCAAAAGAACGAACTGGAATGTTTGATAACATTAAGGAATAAAGCGGGCCGAAAAAAATTAAGGACCAAAGTGAAAAAAAGAAGATTTACCTTAAGAACTAAAGTGTGCATTAAACCTTTCTTAAAATACCAATATTGTTGTTTGTGTATTTGTAATGACCTGGTTTTTAGTGGTGTTAGAAAATGCCATTTCAAAACCCTATTTTTGTAAACTGTGTCCATAAATATTAAATATCTATGTTGTTGTCTGTATATCTGTAATGACCTGGTTTTCAGTGGTGTTAGAAAATGCGATTTTGGAACCCTATTTTCATAAACCGTGTCCATAAATATTAAATATGATATTTACGGAGTTAGTGTATAAATGAATTAAAATTTGATTAAGTAATTTAGCCGAAATTGTGATTAATTAAGGCCCAAAGATTAAATTGTAAAAATCCAATCTCTATTGATTTTTAATTAGGAAATAGCTTGGGGACTTAGATAGCAATTATCCAAATGGTCAACATGGTTATTAAACCATTATTTTCATGCAATTAGTGGACGGTAGCAATGGGTTTCATTAAGTATGATTAATAATTAAATTATTATAATTAAACCTAATAAACTAAGAATAATTAAATAATAAACTTAGTATATATAGCTTAGTGGAAAGAAAGATTAATTCATTTTCTTCTACCAGTCGAAACCAAATAAAAAGAAAAGAAGAAAAAGTTCCTTCAAGCTTTTGGCCACAAGCTGGTAACTGCAATCAAATCTTTTTCTTCTAATTTTTATAGATTTGATTTCATGAGAGCTTGATTTAGCTAACCCATGTACCAATTTGTAGACTATTAAAGTTATTGAAAGTTACCCTTGTTGAGAATTGGATGAAATTGATGTGCCATTACTAAGAATTAAACTTAGATTAAGAAAATGACTAAATTGTAAACTTAATTGTTAGTTTTGTACATTAGAGACCAAATTAAATAAAACGAAAAATGCTATGAAATGTTGATAGGAAGAGAAAATAAAAGGTCCCTAATGAATTTTGGTGAAATTGGATTTTAATCTAAAGTCTTAAATTGGAAGTTATGTTTGTCCTGGTTTTACGAACTCAATTGAATAAATTACAAAATATGTATAATTTGATATTTGATTCTGAATTGGATGAAAATTGATAATGTGATATGTTTTGTGACTATTCGTAGCTAACGTTGACGTGGAAACGTCGGCGTGAAACCTTCGAGAGGGAAAGGAAAAGCTGGAGTTATTGACGAGTGACGCGAGACCATTGTTTGTACTTTTATGATTCGGGATAGAAATATTTGTTTCCATGTGCATGTTTATTAGATGATTAATCGTTGGGGTAAGTATATGGTGATAGTATGTAATGTTTTGATTGAATTTGATGTGGGTATGAAAATAAAAAAATAAAATTAATAAAATGGTAAATCACATAAATTACTTTAATTATGTTATGTGATATAGTAAATGGATAGAAATATGTTATATGACATGTAATACATGTGACTCAATGATGAATTGGGTTATAGATGTAGATAAGATCTAAAAATGATATACGTAGTAAATTGTAAAATGAAATGTGATAAATGATTATTATGCGATAGAACATTGTACGTGGTACGAAAATGCATATGTGATCGAACTTAGGGTATGATTACGCGAGTAAGAATGATTGCAGTTATGGAAATGCTTATGTGTTAAATTGTTGTCCATGTGAACTTAGTAAAAGGTTAGGATACGATTGGCATGCTAATAGAGTTTTATGCACACTTGCACGGGATAAGTGATTGTATGGAGATCATTACATATTATATTGGGGATCTAGCATTTGTTGCGGATCGTCGATTATTATATGTCTCTACGAAGACCTTGGTGTAGTGAAGGGATGTATATACATATGAGTATGTATTTGATGCCTGCGGGCTTTGCAATTTGATGCCCTGGTGTGGTGTAGTTTAAGCTCTTACGAGCTACCTAGTGTGGTGTAGTTTACTTGTGTATCCTAGCCTGTTTTACTAGGGTTCCATTGAGTGTAATATTATAATTGGAATTGGAAAACTTGAAAATGTAACGAAATAGATTGAAAATAGAATATGGTACCGAAATGAATATGAATGTGTTGATATATTCTAGAAAAGGGAATTGAATGGTTTGTAATTGGTTAAATGATGCAAAATGGAATTTGGATTGAATGTTATAATGTTGAGATTGTGAATGTGTGAATTATGAATTAGTAATGTTAGTTAAGAGGTCATAAGATAACTTGATATATGTAATTGAGTTTGATCCTTTATAACATCATAATGGTTGAATTAATTTACCACTTTATATAGGTACACATTCATATGGAATTACCACTTTATATAGGTACACATTCATATGGAAATGGTTATGTAGTGTCTTGCAATGTGGAGTATGTATTAGTAGATATTGAATTTCTGTGCATATTGCTATATTATGTTATATTATATTAGATCATGAAAGTACCATTGAGCCCTATTGTTTAAAGTACGGTTTGTTTTTCTGTGTGCAAGTTTAGGTACTCCTCGAAGTCTTGGGAATTGAAGTCAACACCCAGACCACCATTTTTTTACTCAACTAAGTTTGTATAACTCATTTCATTTTGGTAAAATGGCATGTAACTAGGTTTTATTTTGTTCAAATGATACAAATGGTCAATTTTGAGAATTGGTAGTGTAAGTGGATGAAATGGTTAATAGTTACACTTAAAAATGGTGTTGATGTTTTTGGACATTGGTTGTTAAACATGTTGAATACATGTTAAATGATCAATTTAGGCATTGAGGGCATCCATGTGTTTTATATTCCAGTTGAGCAATGTATAAAATTGAACTTTGTGGAAAACAAGGGTCACGTCGCGATACCGATTCCTTAACGTTGCGACGAGTCAAAGTCAGTATGTAGCGCCACGATGAGGAACCCTTGACGTCGTGACGATGAACCTTTAATGTTGCGACGTCAACTTGACATTTTGTAAACTTTA
The DNA here is from genome assembly GCF_025698545.1 of Gossypium raimondii. Lineage (NCBI taxonomy): Eukaryota > Viridiplantae > Streptophyta > Magnoliopsida > Malvales > Malvaceae > Gossypium > Gossypium raimondii. The sequence continues at coordinate 29,001,684 of NC_068571.1, read as the reverse complement.
CAATTTTGTCCTAATGTTACCTCAGGTTAGCAAAAGAGCTTTTGTAAACTCGTCTAAGACCCAAAAATGATCCTATAATGTATTGTTCACACATGTCATTTGTATTTAAATTTTTAATGGTCCGAATTGGATATAATTGATCGTAGTGCTTCGACAAAAAATGTAACTCTCTGTAGTTTGGACCCAACGATCGAGTCGGGTATGGGATGTTACAATATCTTAGTAGGATTTCAAAAAAAAAAAATTCTATCCCACAATTGTTGTATCAAATTCTTTTCCACTTTTTTTATTAGTAAAACTTTTAATTTTTAATTTTTAATTTTTCATTTAACAAATAAAACCTTTTATCATTTTTTACCTTTCTCGAATTATAAGACATTCCATTTTCAAATTTCTATAAAACAAATAAATATATATTTTCCCTTTCTTTTAACATTTCTCTATTTGTTTTGCATTTTCTTTTGGGTAAAAGACATGTACGTGTAAAATACATTTTCCCTATAATGTTAAGAATATCTCGTTATCCCTTTTAAGTTTGAAGTAAATCTCATAAATCACATTTAGAATTATTTATTAAGAAAATTTTAAATAAAAATAAAATTATACCATTATTATTTATTTATATATTTTCTATTTAGTTTATTTTTTCTATCTTTAATTTAAAAAATAATAAAAATTAGTTACATATGCTGTAAAATTAAATATATTTAACTTCTTTCATAAAAAATATATTTGACTTAGTTAAAATTAAATATTTTAAATTTATATTTAGTTAAGTTATATATTAAACTTGAGATGAATTCATAAATTATTTTTATGTAAAATTAATTAATTATCATTATTAAGAAGTTTTAATGGGAAAATAAGTTAAAACATAAAAGTAAAAAAATAATTTATCTCAAAGTTAATAACTAAATTTAAATTTAAATATTTAACATGTGTTTACATAAAAAAAATTAAAAATGAACCAAAAATTCAAAAGGCTATGCAAACAAAACATAATTATGATTGATAATTGTCGAAACTATTTTTTTATTTTTTGAAAAAACAAAAAATTAGTTGTCGATGAAAATTTGGAGTCGCCACCAATCTTTTATTAAGGTGTGATTGGGTCACCTAAAAACGACTTTGATCTACGAATTTTAGGAAAAAAAACGGGTCCGGGAGTCGGTTACGTATGAGGAAAGATTAGCACCCTCATAACGCCCAAAAATTGGCACCTAGTTAATTAATTAATGTCTTAATGTCAAAAATTTGAAAATACATAATCCTTAGTAAAAATTTAAAAACGTTACGTTTTAAGACCCTTATCATTTCAGAGAAAGAAAATGCCACACCCAATGTGTTAGGGCACGACATTCTAATTTCCTCAAAAATGAATTAGGCCAGAATACTCGTGTAATAAAAATTTAAAAGAATATCCATTTATTCAAGATTTAAGAAATCGCATTGTCACGTTAGGGCACAATTCCTCCAAAATCCCAAACTCAGAATATTTCCTTTATTATTTTTTAGAAAAACTCTTCATTTCGAGAAATCAATGCGTCACATCCAATACATTAGGACACAACGTGTTGAATTCCCAATAATGAGTTCTTATTTTTTTGATTAAAGAGAAATGCTCGATTGTTAGATTTAACGAAGAAAATCGGAACCCAATACATTAGGGCTCAATTTCCTTGAAAATCCTAAATACAAGCATTATCTCAATTTTGAAAAGTTTGAAATCGAGTAAAAAAATGATGTGATGCTACATTAAATATACAATACAATAATAAATATTACAATGGCATAGAAATAATGCATACAAATAAATAAATAAAACTAATATTCATAAAAAAATAAACAATGTCATGCAAAGTATCACATAAACAAGCAAAATAATATAAATGAAAACACAAATAAATAGCAAAAATAAAAGGTACATGATATACACATTAAACTATGAAGAATACACATGAACTTATATATAAAAATTAGATTATAAAAGATTTATATAAACAAAATACATAATGCATTTGTGAATATAAAGAAAAGTAGGAAAATATGTATATACATATAAATTATAAAATACGTGTTAAAATAAATAGGTATTTAAGCATTCTCGAAAATACAAAAACACATAGATATACATATGTTTTTATATAAAAGAACATTTGTTAGAAAAAAAGGAAAAAATAAAAAAATAAAAAAATAATAATTACATAAAAAATAATAAAAAATACTAAATTGAACTGGAATTCAAAATTTTGGGGTAAATCCGCAAATAAATAAAAATCAGAGGACCCATTTAAACGTGCGAATTACATAGAGAGGCTGGAAGGGAAATTTTCCCTTCTCCTCTAAAACAGCGTCGTCCAAAAAGGACTAGATTGGAATTGAAAATAAATTAACGGGATAAATTTTAAGACATAAAGAAAACAAATTGTAAAAATATTAAAAGGCGAAGGGGCTAAAAGCGCAATTTACCCCTCCGCTCAAAAACCCGCGGATCCTAGGCCGGGTCGGGTCGGCCTCCCCAAAACGACGTCGTTTTGGCATCTGGGGTGGCCTGGTGAAACGGTGCCGTTTCAGTAGGCTATTTAAGCCAAAAAACTCCAAAATTTCATTCACCCTTCTTTTAAAAAAAAAATAGAAGCCTTGAAAAAAAAACTCTTCTCCCCTCTATTTGTCCGGCCTCCTGACCGATCATCGGTCGGTCACCAGCCACCGCGCCGACCACCGATCTCCAGTGCCGGCACCAATGTCTGTGGTGGCCAGAAATGGGGGAAAAACCCCTATCCAGTTCCTTCGGTCTCTCTAGGCCCAAATCTGGGCTTAAAATCCCCAAAAAAATCAACCAAATCCTCAAAGCAAACAAGAAACCTTTCGGTTTCAGGCCACCGTTCCTCAGGGGTGGCTCCCTCGACCGTCTCAACGACGTTTCAAACAAGAACGAAGGTGAGTCTTTCACTTTTATTTTTATTTTATATCAGTATATAAAAAAATAATAAAAATAAAATAAATAGTAAAACGAAAATGCATATCAACCTTTAGTTTCGATTGACTCTCTATTTGCTGTGAAAATACTTGTTTTTTTATTGATTTTTTGAATCTGGATTCGGGGATCCTTGTTACAGTATTGCAATGGCTATTTTATAGCTGAATGAAATAAAGAAATAATAAAAGAAATTTGCTTAATTTGATTTGATTTGATTTGATTTTCTTTCCTTTCTTGTGTTTGCAGGTGAAGATTGCGAAGATCCCGTTCGCGTGGAGGACATGATTGCGGCGCTGTTAATCCTTAGAAACCCTAAGGTTTTTTCATCCGTTCTGGGCCTCTGTATTCGGGCCTCTATTCATTTTGGGTCTTGCAGACCCATTTATATTTTGGGCTTTTTACCCGGGCCAAAATCGGTATTACAGCTGCCCCTCTTTGCTCGTTATCGTGTAACAGGAACAGAGCAAAGACTTAAAAAATGCTCGATTTTGCCCGGTCTTGGTACTCTTCTTCTTCAAATAGCCTCATTCCCTCCTACTGCATCTTCAGAGGTATTGGAACTAGTGCTACAGTCTACTCCACTGCAATGTCAAGGAGATAAGACTAGATGCGATCTGCTCTCTGCAACTTCAGAGAGATAAGATCTGTGATTTTAATTCGCTCCACTGCAACTTCAGGGAGATAGGACTATCGGCTTTAACCTGTTCCACTGCAACTTCAGGGAGATAATGTTTTCCATCTTCAGTCTGCCCCACTGCAACTTCAGGAGGATAAGACTTGCTTACTTAGTCTGCTCCACTGCAACTTCAGGGAGATAAGACTAGATGCGATCTGCTCTCTGCAACTTCAGAGAGATAAGATCCAAGATTTTAATCCGCTCCACTACAACTTTAGGGAGATAGGATTATCGGCTTTAACCTGCTCCACTGCAACTTCAGGGAGATAAGGTTTGCCATCTTCAGTCTGCCCCATTGTAACTTTAGGAGGATAAGAGTTGCTTACTTAGTCTGCTCCAGTGCAACTTCAGGGAGATAAGACTAGATGCGATCTGCTCTCTGCAATTTCAAGTGGTAAGGGGAAACCACGTGTGCATTGAATAGATTCTGATATAATTCCCTATACGACATCGAAATCGGCTTAAATTTAAGCTTCTCCGTATTTTGCCTTGTGTCGGATCCTCGTTTTGATGATCATTGTTGGTTAACAGCCACTTTTCCCGGTTGATTCACAGTAATCGTCTTTGAATATGAACTTGTATTGTTGACTTCATTTTCCTTCTTCGAGGCCGACCTTCTGCTACTTTCTCCCGCATCTATCTTTCCGCTTCTGATAGAATTTTCTATCATTTCGTCATTCATAACTATGTCGAAAAGCTTTTAGTAGCACTTCCTAACATATGTGTAATAAATGGGGCCTTCAATGGGTTAACGAAAAGCATCGTCATCTCTCTTTCTAGAAGAGATGACTAAACCTGTACGGCAACCTCCCTTCATCTCTGTGCGTATTGCCTAAAACTTTCGCCGGGTTTCTTTTCCATATTCTGCAGAGTGATCCTATCAGGTACCATGTCAGTCACATGGCTGTACTGCTTTATGAGCGCCTGTGCTAGATCTCTCCATGAATTAATCTAGGTACGGTTCAATCGATTGTATCACTTGGATGCTGCCCCTGTGAGGCTATCTTGGAAGCAATGTATCAGGAGTTGGTCATTATTGACATAACCAGTCATTCGTCTGCAGAACATGGTAATATGAGCTTCGGGGCTACTAGTTCCACTGTACTTCTCGAACTCTGGCATTTTGAACTTGTAAGGGAGTACTAAGTCCGAAACCAGGCTCAATTCTTTAGCATCTATCCCATAGTAGCTCTCCGCACATTCCATCGCTCTAAATTTCTCTTCTAGCAATTTGTACTTTTCCTCTAACTGTTTTGGCAACTCATCATTCATTTTCTCCTTTCCAGTCGTCTCATCGAAATCAAGGATAGCAGGATTAACAAGGTTGGCTCCGGGGTTAGAGCCTGATCCTGCCTGAAGATTCATTAGCGTTGCAGCATCGCCCTGAAATTGCTGAGGATTAATGGTAACAGAGGACCTACGCGGGTATATCTCAACTTGCTGGGAGGTAAAGTCTGGAGGATAGACAGGTCCCTCATTGTCTCTTTCTTCAATATTGAGCACAGAGCCTTTTCCTTTATCGGTTCTCTTGTTCAACCATTGAGCTAACTGAGCCATCATACTCCCTTGAGATTCTATCATTTTGTCTATAATTTTTTGCTGCTCATTCATTTGCTATTGAAGTTGCTCCTGCATTTCCTTTTGGATCTGTTCTAGCTTTTCCATCCTTTGATCCATGTCCCTAGTTTTTAATCGAGTACCGTAGCGGTGTTTAGTAGGCTGGTTGGTTTCCAGATTAACTGAAGAGTGATTTAAATTAATTAGAATCTTTTAATATTTTTAAATGCATATAAAATAATGCAATGCATGAAATGAATGCAAAAAAGGCGTCAATTTTGATTCAATTCTATTTAAGAAAACTTTACTAGAAAGCAAATTTCTTTACATAAAGTGAATTACAAATAAAGCTTTGCCCTATTGCTCAGCATTCTAATCTTCTTAAGTAACACAGCTAACTCTTGCCCCCGATCTGATTCTAATTCATACTTTACACTCAGCATGTCTGCTTGTACTGCCAAAGTTTGTACGTGATCAGCTACTTCTCGGATTTGGATCACGGCTTCCTCCATAATATGATCTCTGCTCCTAACTTGGTTTTGAAAGTAGTGGAGCTGTTCATTATTACGACTTTCATTTTCTTTCAAGTGCTTGATCTGGACCTCACCATTTTGTCGTGACGTTTCTAGCTCTTCGATTCTTTTCTTCATTTCTTCAATCTTGCTCAAGCTTGCTTTCAACTCTATTGCGAAATTTTAATTTTGATACTGACGAAGAGATCCTTCCAACACGATCACCCTATCCTTTAACTCGCCCTTTTCCTTTTGGCTTTCTGACAAACTCTTTTCTAAAGCCTCGTTTCACCTCTGCATCTCTTGGAATTTCTGTTCCCATCTATCGGCTTTGTCCTTTTCTTCTCGAATTTCGATCGCCCTTTGTTCAGCGTTTTTCCCATTTCGGCGATTCTCATTTGATGACATAAGTTTTTATAATCCGTCTTCGGACTACCCAACTCCTCCTCAGCCTTGTTTTTCTTTTTCCTTAATTTCTCAGTTTCAAGCTTCTGAACATCTATGTCCAATCTCAAGTTCATCTTTTCCTCCTCCATTTGCTCTGTCTTCTTTTCTAAATCCGCATTTCTTCTCTTAAAATATTGTCTTATGATTTCCAACTCAGAAAGGATAACTCGCAAATGTTCCTCTATTGGCTGGCGACCTTCCTGACTTACCTTGGTATATTGTCGTTGTTTCTCTTACCCCACCATTCATTATACTTGGGAGTTGTCATCGGACCCACAGCTAACCCTTTCATTCGACGAATCTGTTTCCATGCGCTAGACATCTCTTGAATCTTCTTTTTATAACCAAAATCTTTGTACGAAAATTCACAATCAGCTATCCCTTGGGTCGCAAGTACAAATTGTCTTAACCTTTACTGTCTCAGCACCAATAACGGGGCATATCCAATAGCTTCCCAAATCCCTAGTAGAACCCAATCAAAATTACCACACCTATACAGGATCTCATCTGGAAGCAACCAAAGAGCTCTCCACTCAACGTCTTCCTCCTGAAGATTTTGAAGAATTGTCATCCACTTCTCCTCCGAAATGTCGTCTCTCCTCGGCGTAGCTACTATCTCCTTTAGTGGTGAATAATTTTCAGAGAAAACCCGAAAACCTTATCCACCTTCCAAAAGTGACTGTGAAACCATACAAGTAGAAGCTGTGCACATCCAATAAATCTACCCTCACCTGTTTTTCGGCATGCACTCAATGACCTGAAGGTTTCTACCAAAATTATCGGAATCAGTGTAACCTTCTTATCAAGCTGGTCAAATAAATCGGTGACTGCTTCATCCACATGCCCTAAGGCCTTGGGGAAGACAACCAAGCCATATATACTTAAAGAAAAGACATCTAACCGCTTTATCACGTCTGGGTACGTTAGAATTGCATCTTTCAAACTTCTACAAGGAACGCATTTACTATCCCTCTTTTGCTTAATCCGTGCAGCAACCCATTGCTCACTCATCCCTGTTATACCCATTAGCTTCTTTGAAAAGGTTGGCACATTTACCGCTCTCGAGGAAACCCTGTCCACTTGAAACTTTGAACATCGGAGTAAAGCCACATATTCTTTTATCGTAGGCACCAAATCGACCTTCCCAAATGTGAAGCAGCTGTAAGCAGGATTCTAAAACTGGGCGAGGATCGAAACAAATGATTGTCTACCTTCACATCAAGCAAATAAGACAAATCCCCATAATTGTCATAAAATAACTGTCTAACCTCATTATCCCACTGATACCAGATTTCCTTCAACTCCTGCAAATTGTTTTGAGTTACACTGATGCGAGTAAAATCCCATAATTTCGATACATACCCATCGGCCAAGCTATCGCCCTTTTCTTGCTGCGTTGTTTCAGGCCAAGTTCGGACAGCTGCATTGTCCTCCACTTTATCAAGAAACCCTTTTTCCATGACAAGCTTTCTATCTAGCAACTGAATCTGAACTGACGCCTTTATGATGAAATGAAATTCCATGTCAAGCAATCAAAATAAATTACAAAAGTCAGTATCAAATATAATCATATAATCAAGGAAGAGTAAAATGTCTATTAGGACATCTACTAGGGTTTAGTGTGATTCTACCTAAGGCAAGCTCCTAAGGTTCATTATATGCGATTTGGCTAAAGGTACCCAAACCAGCAGATTCCTCGATCTTCACCCATTATAGGCTCATTTAGATCAAGTTCAGTTCAGGGGGACACATTTTCCCTATGACTATACGAAGATGAAAATCTCACGAAGGTGTAAGTACCAATGCATCCCGAAAGCGATCCACTATCCTATACGAAGGTGAAAACCTCACGAAGGAATAGTTTCTCACTCCCACTTAGAGGGTAAAATTATCCAGTACATGTAATGTACAATGCAAAATAATTTAAAGTACTTAAATCAATTAAGCATGAATACAAGAGGATTTTTGAAACGAATTTCATTTTTTCGACTATAAGACAAAAATTAATCAACTTTGTGGCCCGACTCACTTATTTTTTTAAAAAAAATGTTCCCCAACGGAGTCGCCAAGCTGTCGAAACCATTTTTTATTTTTTGAAAAAACAAAAAATTAGTTGTCGATGAAAATTTGGAGTCGCCACCAATCTTTTATTAAGGTGTGATTGGGTCACCTAAAAACAACTTTGATCTATGAATTTTAGGAAAAAAAACGGGTCCGGGAGTCGGTTACGTATGAGGAAAGATTAGCACCCTCATAACGCCCAAAAATTGGCACCTAGTTAATTAATTAATGTCTTAATGTCGAAAATTTGAAAATACATAATCCTTAGCAAAATTTTAAAAACGTTACGTATTAAGACCCTTATCATTTCAGAGAAACAAAATGCCACACACAATGCGTTAGGGCACGACATTCTAATTTCCTCAAAAATGAATTAGGTCAGAATACTCGTGTAATAAAAATTTAAAAGAATATCCATTTATTCAAGATTTAAGAAATCGCGGCCCAATAGTTAGGGCACAATTCCTCCAAAATCCCAAACTCGGAATATTTCCTTTATTATTTTTTAGAAAAAAATCTTCATTTCGAGAAATCAATGCGTCACATCCAATACGTTAGGACACAACGTGTTGAATTCCCAATAATTAGTTCTTATTTTTTGATTAAAGAGAAATGCTCGATTGTTAGATTTAACGAAGAAAATCGGAACCCAATACGTTAGGGCTCAATTTCCTTGAAAATCCTAAATACAAGCATTATCTTAATTTTGAAAAGTTTGAAATCGAGTAAAAAAATGATGTGATGCTACATTAAATATACAATACAATAATAAATATTACAAAGGTATAGAAATAATGCATACAAATAAATAAAACTAATATTCATGAAAAAAATAAACAATGTCATGCAAAGTATCACATAAGCGAGCAAAATAATATAAATGAAAACACAAATAAATAGAAAAATAAAAGGTACATGATATACACATTAAACTATGAAGAATACACATGAATTTATATATAAAAATTAGATTATAAAAGATTTATATAAACAAAATACATAATGCATTTGTGAATATAAAGAAAAGTAGGAAAATATGTATATACATATAAATTATAAAATACATGTTAAAATAAATAGGTATTTAAGCATTTTCAAAATACAAAAACACATAGATATACATATGTTTTATATAAAAGAACATTTGTTAGAAAAAAAAGGAAAAAAAGAAAAATAAATAAAAAAATAATAATTACATAAAAAATAATAAAAAATTACTAAATTGAACTGGAATTCAAAATTTTGGGGTAAATCAGCAAATAAATAAAAATCAGAGGACCCATTTAAACGCGCGAATTACATAGAGGGGCTGGAAGGAAAATTTTCCCTTCTCCTCTAAAACGGCGTCGTTCAAAAAGGACTAGATTGGAATTAAAAATAAATTAACGGGATAAATTTTAAGACATAAAGAAACCAAATTGTAAAAATATTAAAAGGCGAAGGGGCTAAAAGCGCAATTTACCCCTCCACTCAAAAACACGCGGATCCTGGGCCGGGTCGGGTCGGAGTCGGGTCGGCCTCCCCAAAACGACGCCGTTTTGGCATCTGGGGAGGCCTGGTGAAACAGCGCCGTTTCACTAGGCTATTTAAGCCAAAAAACTCCAAAATTTCATTCACCCTTTCTTTTTTTGAAAAAAAAACAGAAGCCTTGAAAAAAAAACTCTTCTCCCCTCTATTTATTCAGCCTCCTGACCGATCATTGGCCGGTCACTGGCCACCGCCCCAGCCACCGATCTCCGGCGCCGGCACCACCGTCTGTGGTTGTCGAAAATGGGGAAAAACCCCTATTCAGTTCCTTCGGTCTCTCTAGGCCCAAATCTAGGCTCAAAATCCCCAAAAAAATCAACCAAATCCTCAAAGCAAACAAGAAACCTTTCGGTTTCAGGCCACCGTTCCTCAGGGGTGGCTCCCTCGACCGTCTCAACGACGTTTCAGACCAGAATGAAGGTGAGTCTTTCACTTTTATTTTTATTTTATATCAGTATATAAATAAAATAAAAATAAAATAAATAGTAAAACGAAAATGCATATCAACCTTTGGTTTCGATTGACTCTCTATTTGCTGTGAAAATACTTGTTTTTTTATTGATTTTTTGAATCTGGATTCGGGGATCCCTGTTATAGTATTGCAATGGCTATTTTATAGCCGAATGAAATAAATAAATAATAAAAGAAATCTTCTTAATTTGATTTGATTTGATTTGATTTTCTTTCCTTTCTTGTGTTTGCAGGTGAAGATTGCGAAGATCCCGTTCGCGTGGAGGACATGGTTGCGGCGCTGTTAATCCTTAGAAACCCTAGGGTTTCTTCATCCGTTTTGGGCCTCTGTTCATTTTGGGTCTTGCAGTCCCATTTATATTTTGAGCCTTTTACCCGGGCCAAAATCGAGTATTACAATAATAATTTTAAAAAAAATTTTACAGCCAATGAGGTATTAACTTAATGGCAAGGTTAAGGCATAAGGAATTTTATGATCCTAACTTTGAGTCACTTTCTGTGCAAATAATGTATGAGTTCTCAATCTATATTTATTCTATTTTTTGTCTCATTATATGTGAGCTCAAATTGCTTAATGACTCAAGTACCTCTTCTGCTGTTGAATCACCTTGACGGCGCTCTGGTCTTCTGAGAGACCAGGTATAGTTGATTAAAAAAAAGGATTTTAATCGCTATGAGATCGTTCTGATCAAAGATAAACTGTCCTTCGAGAAAGGTTTCTTCATTGTAATTCGTGCATACCAATTATTAGCTCAAAAGGACCGTGATAGGGGGAGGGGAGAGGGAGAGGGACAGGTGGGGGATTTTGAAATTAATATCAAATTGAGAATATTTGTAAATTTTGAGGGTTCTTTTTTTATAATTATGGCTAAATTGATATAATAAGTAAAAATTGAGGGCTAAATTTGTTATTATACCAATTTTTTAACTGTCAATCATGTTATCGTTTGTGATTTTAACGGAGTGATCAAAATGATCGAACCATGTAATATGAGTGCTTAAATTGTCAATTTTTTTATTTTAAGTGTTTTAAAAAAATTAATAGTTGGGTGACTATCTATGTAATTTACCCTAATATATATATATGTAAATTAATATTTTAATTTAGTCTCACATTATTTTGATAATCTCACATTATGAGTAATTTTATCCGAAATGTTAGGGTAAAATTACAACAATGGTGACTAAACTATTGCCTTCATTCTATTTTGGTCATTGAGCTAATAATTTTTCCAATTTAGTCACTTGAACTTTTGAAATCAAATATTTTGTTCACTCAAAGTTGATTGGGGTTTTATTGGTATAATAACAAATTTAGCCCCAATGTTTACAAATTTTTCATTTTAGTTTGAATTCTAAAAATTCAATAAATTTAGCCTTCAAAATTTATAAAATTTGTCAATTTAGTTTTAATTCTAAAAATTCAATAAGTTAATTGTTGGTCCTTTACAAAAATAATAATTTAAGCTTCTTAACCCAGAAATCTTAGCTTTGGTTTCAAAATTTTATAATTTTATCCTACTCCAATATAAAATTTCTAACATTGTATTTGGAATGATTGTTTTATACACCCTGTTTACCAACACAAAACATGGAAAAGGGAAAAAAGGAATGAAAATAACATCATATAGTAATGATATTTTAAATGTTTCAATCAATGAAGCAAAGTCGATTACATATCTTTGGCAGAGGCTACAACAACTAACCAACTAGCTTATTATAAAAAAAACATCACCAAATAACAAAATTCAATATCCGAAGTAGAAAAAAAAGAAGTGAGCTCAAGTTGCCATTTCCAGCTTTAAAATAGAAGATAAAATAATTGGAAATGAATTGTTTAGTTATAGATAAAGTTATATGAATTTTTAGAATTGAACTAAAATGACAAATTTTGTAAACATTGAGGGTAAATGTGTTGAATATTTTATATTTAGGATCAAATTTATCTAATGGGTAACATTGGAGGCTAAATTTGTTATTAGACAATAAAAAAGCACAAATCAGCTTCGAGGGAAAAAATATTTGATTTCAAAAGTTTAGTGATTAAATTGGAAAAATTAATAGTTCAATGACCAAAATAGAATAAAGACAATAGTTTAGTGACCATTTTATAGTTCACCTAAAATTAATCACATAATTCACGGAAAACATTTAGATTCTTTCAATCCCATTTTTAAACATAATGATAAATTTAGCTCTCAAAGTTTACAATTTTTTTTTGTTAATTTGGCTTTTATTTTTTAGTTAAATTTAGTCACCAACCTTTTAAAAAAAGTCAAATTACTTTTTTTTTAAATGTAGAAATGCTGACTAAAAAATAAATTTTTAACAATGTTGACATGACAACCCATATAGTAGTCCACTTGTACTTTATGCTGACATAACATTACTTGCCTTATATGCCACATCAACAACTAATTTAAAATGATAAAAGTATCAAAAATAAAAAAATTCCAAATTCAAAAAATTTGTGCAAGTATACATTGATTGTCATTCGGCTACCATGTTTAAAATTTTAATTTTTAGTCAATATTTTATTGAAAATACAATAGTTTAACTCATTTTCAAATATTAATGGTCAAATTCGGCTCTTTTTAAAAAGTTGAGGGCCAAATTTAACTAAAAAAAAGAATAATGGCCAAGTTAACAGAATATGTAAACATTAAAAGCTAAATTTGTTATTAAACCTCTTTTATTATTTGAAACATTTTATGTTTGGTAATCATATTAAACCCTGACTAAATCAAAACCAATTGAGTTAGACTCTTAAACGAAGATAAACTCTATCAATATTATTTTCTCCATCCACAAAATTTTAACTCGAAACATTACTTAAAAAATATCAAGCTAATAACAGAAAATTGGTGACACCTAACATGTTACTAACGCCAAGGGTAGAGATGTTTGTTGGTTGACCAAGCTCTCTTGGCTCCATTGTCTTGGCATGATTGGTCTTGGAGTCGTAAAAAAATTAAAATTATTGATAATCTTTTCTCAATCTATAAATATGAAAATAATATGTTTCATTGTATTCGAATTCATATTCTCCCCAATTGAATTAAGACACAATTGGCTTGAGTAATCTTGATATATAAGCTAGTTTAACTTTTAAAAGACTTAATATATTCTTTGATATTTAAATTTAATATTTCCTGTTTTGAATTTAGTATTTAAAACCTTGTTATTCATTGTGGCACTCAAATTTGAAAACCGCTACACAAATTACCTCATATAGGTTAGTTCTTTTATTACATGGCAACACATCCAATCAGTGAGCCACGCGTGGAATTTTAAATCCATATCTTCTGTACAATTTGCATACACAGAAGTCATGTCAACATATATAACAGTAAAAATTTTAAAAATATACTAACAAAATTTATCTTATGAAAAACTAAAAATTCCTACAATTCATAAAAATTCCTACCATTCATAAATATAATTGCTAAAAATTCAAATAAATATTACAAACTTTATCATACGCGAATATGTATGGAAATTACGTATTTAGAATATAAATATGTATTTAAAAATAATATATAATAAATAATGAAACATATAGTTTACAACTAATTATTAATAATACATGGAATTTGTATGATATTAAAATGAAAAAATTAGATTAAATTATGAGTAAAATGAAATTTATACACAAAAATATATCAAATTAAAAAATACTAAATGAATACAATTGTTATAATAGTCTTGTCATCAATCTTGTGTTGATGTTGACTTAATTGTGACACCAACTCAACCAACAATATTGTTAATACTAGAAATTCTATAATACGCATATGTGTGTGGAAACCACATTTTTAGAATACATGAGTGCGTTTATAAATAAATTACAATAAATAATGAAATATAAGATTTGAAACTAAAATAAAACACATACAATATATGCGAAATTAAAATAAAAAATAGTTTAAATTGATAGTAAAAGGAAATTTAAAGAGATAAATACATCATATTAAGAATATTAAATGTACTTCAATTGTTTATTATAGCATTGTCATTTTTCTTAAGTTGGTATTGAGTTGACTTGTGACACTAACTCAATTGACGATATTATCAATAAGATTATGTCATACCCACGATGTGGGTGAAAATAATTATATAATATGTTTATTAAGAATTCACCTAAAAACCAAATGTTACTTTAGTTGAAATAACAAAGTTGGAAGAGTGTATGTTTAGTGTTTTAAGTTCAAATCCCAACATAAACATGATTTTTTTGAGATTTTATATAAAAATAAAATACCTTTAAATTAATATTTACTACCGAGTTTAGATCTGGTTATGGGTTACAACAACTTACTAAAATATTTATATATAATAGAAATTTAAAACATAAAATACATCATATTAAAATGCTAAATGAATACAAGTGTTTATCATGGTGTTGTCATCAATTTCGTGTTGATTTGAGTTAATTTATGACACAAACTCAATCAACAAAATTGTTAATATTAGAAATTTTTTCACACACGTATGCATTTAAAATATATGGTTGTGTTTATTTAAGTGTTTTAAGTATGTAAGATTCAAACTAATAATAACACATATGAGTACAATTTATTTAAGTAAATTATCAAAACACTTAAATAATAAAATGTAAGATTTGAAACTAATAATATCATATATGAATACAATTTACTTAAGTAATTTATCAAAACGCTAAAATAATGAAATGTAAGATTCAAACTAATAATAACACATATGCAATGTATATGAAATTAAAATTAAAATAATTTAAATTAAGAGTAAAAGGAAATTTAAATAGGTTAAATACATCATATTAATAATATATTAAATGTTCTCCAATTGTTTATTATAGTATTGTCATTTTTCTTGAGTTTGTATCAAGTTAACTTGTGAAATTAACTCAATCGACAATATTACCAATAAGATTATCACATATCCACGATGTGGGTAAAATAATTATATAATATATTTATTAAAATTCACATAAAAATCAAATGTTACTTTGGTTGAAATGATAAAGTTGGATGAGTGTATGTTTGGTGTTTGAGCTTGTGTCAAATAGATGTCCGAAAAAAGTTTTAATCACTACTCCATACAAGTCAAGAAGAAAAACAAACAAATCTTCTTTAAACAACAACAAATATTATGTTGGGGATCGACCTGTATATGCAATGAGAAAATAAAAGTAAAAGTAGAGAAGATCAAACACACAAATATTTACGTGGAAAACTTCTTCAAAAGAAGAGGACAAAAAACCACGGGCATAGGAGACTTCACTAAATGAGTAAAAATCAAAAGAGTACAATATGAAGATAATCTCAAAAAATAGCCCTAAATCTTGAAAGAAAAAAAAACACTCTAGCTAAAACTCGAAATTCCTTAAAACTCATAAGACTCTCTCAATCTCAAAGATGATGAAAATAATTAATCTAGGTTACAACAACCTTTTTTATAGGCTAAATTCATACGTTAAATATGACTAAAATAACCCTGGACTAATCAGAGTTTAAATGGGAAGCAATAACAGAGTTTACTTAGGAGAAGAAACTCGATCGAATTGGAAAACACGTCACCACGTCGCAACATCGTATGTCCTTCATTGGGACGTCAAGTGTCACGTCGTTGGAACGCTAACCCTTCTTCATTGCTATGCCGATTGAAAAATACGTGACACACTCCACAAATCTCTACCTTAACTCGTACTTTCTCATACCTCTTTTTTCGAGCCCCCCACAAGTTTATCTAAACCTTTGCAGGATAAATCGACGTTTGAACTTAAAAACTAAAAGACTTTTAATTGTAGATCCACTGCTTAACTTGAAAGAGTCAAATTTCTTAGACTGATGTCAAGTTAACTCCGACTTCGTAATTATCAAGGAAATTGTTGCTACATTAGTCACGATTGAACCTTGAAGAATATATAGACTGCCATTATTTCAACCTCTTATCAAAATGAAAGCTCCAAGGGATACATTAATGCCGCTTGACTCGATAACGAATTTTCAATTTTTCGAGTCCAAGATACTAAAAAAGATGAGGATTTTCTCTAAATTAGGCACATGTCTAACATCTGATAGTGTCCTCATAATTTCATCGTGCATCCTAATCTAAATGGTACCAATACCGATTATCTTATAGAGTGATCCATTCCCCATAAACACAACTCCTCCTTCAATGAAACTATATGTGAAGAACTAGTCCCTATCGAGACACATGTGAAAAGAACACCCCGAATCCAAGATCCATTTAAACGCAAACTGAGACCTTTCGGTTGTAGACACCATAACTAATCATCATTCTTTTCTTCGGCCGTATTAGCATCAACTACTTCATCCTCATTGCTCTCAGCAGCCCTTCAGTTCTTATTTTGTAGTTTGTAACAATCTACCTTAATCTAACCTTTCTTCTTACAATAACCACATACATTGTCTCGATTTCTTGACCTTAAACTAGTCATGCTTCTGGCAACAAATACCGAGCGTTTCCAACTTGAACTGTTACCTGAACCAAACTCATTGTCGAATTTGTCTTTTCTCAACAAGTTTCCCTTCACTTCCTCGAACAAGAGTTTATCTCTCCCATAAATCAGGATTTCCCTAAAAGACTTATATAAAGGGGAAAATAGCACAATAATAGTATAGACTGATCTTCATCATCAATTTGAACCTCAATGTTCTTCAAATCATTCAAGAGAGAAAAACACTCACTGATGTGGTCCCTAATGGAATCATCTTCTCCCATACGAAATGTATATAGGCACTGCTTCAACACCAAGCGATTAGCCAAAGACTTTGTCATATATATAGTTTTTAACTTTCTCTATAAGGCTGCTGTTGTTTTCTCTGAAAGTACCTCTTGCAACACATCATTCGTGAGACACAACTGAATTGCAAACATGGCATTCTCATCAAGCTCATTCCATTATGAATTATCCATATTTTTGTCTTTGTCCCTGTAACGACCTTTTTTCAGGTTATTCTGAACTAGAAATGCTGTCATCTGAACTTGTCATAAATTGAAATTTGTGTAGCTGTTAAACCTTTCGATATCGAACCTTATTGCCATCTCTGAACATGTTAATCTGCAAAAGTTGAACCTTGGCTCTGATACCAGTTTGTTGGGGATCGACCCGTATATGCAACGAGAAAATAAAAGTAAAAGTAAAGAAGATCAAACACATAGATATTTACGTGAAAAAATTCCTTCAAAGAAGAGAACAAAAAACTACGGGCAAAAAATACTTCACTAAATGAGCAAAAACTGAAAGAGTATAAGATGGAAATAATCTAAACAAGTAACCCTGAATCCTGAAAGAAAAATAACTCTCTAGCTAAAACCCAAAATTCCCTAAAACTCACAAGACTCTTTCAATCTCAAAGATGACGAAAATAATTAATCTAGGTTACAACAACCCCCTTTATAGGCTAAATTCGTAGGTTAAATACGACTAAAATAACCTTAGACTAATAAGAGTTTAACTGAGAAACAATAGTAGAGTTTAACTAGGAGAAAAAAACCCAGTTGAATTGGGAAACAATTCGTCACGTTGCAACGTCGTATGTCCCTTGTCGAGACGTCATTCTTTGCGTTGTTAGGACGTGATTTTTGTTCCCATCAGGATGTCGAGTGTCGTGTCGTCGGGATGTCGACTCTTCCTCGTTGCGATGTCGATTAGAAAATACGCAGTACAATCCATATATTATTATATTTTTTTGTCTTTTAACTTTTATAAAATATTTTTAAATATGATAAAATAAATCACTTCTTTTAAAAAACATTCACAATAGAAAACTAAAAAAAATATAATTATAAGTGATTTTATTATTATATATATTTTTTAGAATCACAAGTGTTATAATCCATTTTATGGTGTAAGAATAATCTTATTCGGGTAGAAGTGATATTAAGTTAAAACCCTTCTAATAATAACAACTTTAAAATTTGAACTTAAGTCTAATGTTGAAGGAAGAAGTAATTTTTATAATAATATTACTATAAGTGATTTTTTATTATATATATATTTTGTATAACTACATGTATTATCATCTATTTTACAATTTAAGAATAATTGTATTTGAGCTGAGATAGTATTTAGGTAAGTAAATTTCAATAATAACGACTCTAAGATTTAAATTTATATCTATAGTTAACGAAAAAGTTCACTGCGATCTTTTAATTACTTATTAAGAACTCGATTCACCTCTATCAAAATGGCCTAAAGAGACTGGCATGTCGGGTATAGTCTCAAATTGTCGAAAATCCTCATCATTTGACCAAGCATGTCTTCGAATGTAATTATGCAAAACCATTGTTGCAATAACTATTAAAACTTGCTTGTTGAATGAATAACTTGGAATATCTCTTAATATTGGCCATTTTTTTCCACACTCCAAATGTTCGTTTAATCACAAAGCGTAACGAAGAATGGGCATGATTAAAGATTTCTTCTTTTTCCAGATACTTGATGATTACCTCGACGAAAATTAGGTAAATGATATCGTTCCCCCTATATGGACCTAGAAAACCTGCCATTTGTGGATATCCTGAATCCACAAGATAATATTTTCCTACAAAAAAGTAAAACATAATATCAAGTTTAAAAATAAATTAAATATTTAAATATTTTTTATGTAAAAATTAATTAAAAAAATTAAAGTTCAACTTGGTGGAGGGTGTGGAAAATTTAACTATTGTTTTCTAAGTGCTTACAAAAAAATTCTACTATCATGTGCTGTTCCTTCCCAACCAGGAAATGCAAAAATAAAGCACATGTTGAAGTCACAAACTGCCATAATATTTTGAGTTGGTTCACCTTTCCGTCCGATATAAGGTATTTGACAAGAAGGCAAAATGCATGCTTTTATGTGTATTCCATCTACGACCCCAATACAATCCTTTAAAATAAATACAAGTAATGAGATAAAAGTTAAAAATAATTTATATTTTAAAAATATAAAGATTGTGTAAATTTTACCTTAAAGTGAGGCCAATATCTTGTATCATGTCGAATATGGTTCGGTACTTCCTCGAATTGACCTTCAGTGGGTTTAATCGTGTCTATTCCCATTTGACCAAATATATGCAACATATCAGTAAAAATTCGACTAACAGTTTCCCCAGATCGTTGAAATCACTCTGTTGCATTTGAATTTGATTCTCTATTTCCAAGAATGTACAATGATAATGCTAACTTCTCCATCGTCGATACTTTCCCATTCTTTAAGCCATAATTTGTTTGCAAATCATGCAACAAGCTGTGAAATATATTTTTTGGCATCCTAAAACTATTCATGCAATGATCATCGTGCCCATTTAATACTTCATCCACCCACATTTGACCTGTATAATTTGAATCCATACGCGGTTGCATAGTGAAATAAGTTTCATGGTGTATCAATACACTGCTTAACACATATTCTTCCTCTTCATGATAATTGTTGTGCTCAACTTGGGTAACAATTGTGGCTATTCTTCGTTGAGCTTCTTCACTTAATTCAGGGGTATCATCATTCATATCAAAACTATTATACATATTGTTAAATTCATCCATAACTTGAAAAAGTAATCAAATGAAAATAAATTAATATTTCGTGACATTCTATACAACACAGAAACTTGATTAAAAGCATAGCATAAAAATACCAAACATAAAAAGTATCATACATTAGTTTTACATATAAAAAAGTAGTATAGTTATATTACAATAATAATTCTAAGGAGCTTATGGTGAAGGTGGTTGATGGTATGGTTGGAAGGGAAATGAGGATGTTGCTACCAAGGATGAAAATGATGCAATTGGATTTTGTTCAGCATACTCACGTTGAAGCCACCAAACCCTATCATCTGGATCTAAGTTCAAAAACACTTCTCGTTTCACCGGTATTTGGAACATTTTGGTGGCAAAATAGTACAGTTCATCTTGTTTTGGAATTTCATCTCCTAAAGCATGCAAAGCATCCATTGCATTTGAAATAGTATATTGAGAGTGAGGAAAAATAATTTCATTTACTGACTTCCTTGGACTAGCCATACTTTCACACAATTTCTCAATCTGAGTAGTTAATGTATTTCTTGATGATTTTCTACTTGAACTTGATTTTTTTCCTTTACCGTGTACAACCCCAAATGTTTGCTTTCTTCAATTAGGAATTTCATGAGAATGGTTTGATGGTACCTCATCAGGAGGAATACCTTCATTCTCGTTACTATGTTCATCTGAATCACCAAATCCCTCATTAGGTGCATCATCTCCCATAGGAACCCCACTTGGAAGAACACAAGACGAAGGTGCCCATGCGTTCTCTCCAGTGGCTACAATGCCACCAAACATTTGCCACATTAACTCATTCAATCGTGGTTCAATTCCTTTCTTCTTAAATCCTTTAAAATCAGGATTTTCCTACATAACATGTTAAATGTTAAATGTTATACTAAGATTTTTATAATTGTAAATTATTAATTTCAATAAACTTTATGCATTAAAATAATGATAAAATTAACACTAACCTGTATTTTTGTAGCCCACCATTCTTCGGTAGCATCGACCGTCTTTTTAGATGGACACCATCCAATACCTATAGATTTCTTAAGCAACTCCCTCCATAACCTCTATTCCTTTTTTAATGTATCCCACTTATTTTTCAATTGAGGTTTTCCATAATTTTTTTTTGTGTTTTTGCTTGAAAAAGAGCAATGACATTTTCCCATCCTTTTGAGTTTAGATGAGTTGTCGGTCTATTACCAGCATTGACTTCATTCATGCAAAGCTCACAAAATATCAACGTCAGCTCATCATCCCAAACAACTTTTGTTGCTAAGGTACTATCTCCCTCTACAAAATTTCGTGTCTTTACCATCTATTATTATTTTGATTTTAAATGTCAACCGACATAAAACCATAAATATATAATTAGATATAATAATATAGTTTCATAAAAAATAAGAATAATACATCACGAATGGATGAAAGCCATAAGATGAACACTAAAGAAAAAAATTCTCAAAGATCCATGGTAAACAATAACGAGGATATAGAAAGGATAATTGATTATGACTATCTTTTCAAAATGAATAAAGGAATTTTGATTTTTTTTGTTGGGTTTTTGGTTTTCTTGTTTGCCTTATCTTTGAAGAGCTCTAAACAGCTAAATATTTCACTATTTTTTGTTGGCTTATTGGAAAAAAAACTTAAAAGCTGTGTTTTTTTTTTGTAAGCAAGAAGATTATGCAATCGATTTGTTCATCTTTAAAGCTTTACTTGAACTATTGTTTTCTTTGTTCATCTTTAAAGCTTTACTTGAACTATTGTTTTCTTTTCACTTTAGTCATCTATGGTAGAGCTACAACAATTTTGCTTTTTTTGGCTTGAAATTCTCTTCTTTGTAATTTTTTTCGTTTAAATTTGGTTGTGTTTATTTTTTATTTTTTTGCTTAAAAATAGAGTCTTTGATTCAACTGGTTCAAGTTTTCTGCACATTTGGGGTTGTTCTATATCTTCACAAGAAAGGTAATTCCCTAATTTGTTTCACAAATCCCATAATTTTTTATTATCATGATTTAAGTTCAAAATTAGTATCTTTCAAGAAAAATATTACATCTTCATGCTTCAAATAATTCGAATAAACTGAATATAAACTATATTTTTTATTTTTAAAATACACTACATATATATTTTTTTATTTTTAAAATACACTAATACAGTGCAATTTCCCCATTCCCATTTCCCCTCTTTCACCGATCAAAGTCCCAAACCCTGTGCCCTCAGTGCAATTTCCCCATTCCCATTTCCCCTCTTCCACTGATCAAAGTCCCAAACCCCCTGCCCTCCTCCCATTTCACATTCCCATTTCCCCTCTTCCACCAATCAAAGTCCCAAACCCCGTGCCCTCCTCCCATTTCCCATTCCCATTTCCCCTCTTCCACTGATCAAAGTTCCAAACCCCGTGCCCTCCTCCCATTTCCCATTCCCATTTCCCCTCTTCCACCGATCAAAGTCCCAATCCACCTCCACCGATCAAAGTCCCGATCAGAGGTTAGAGCGGTGCTTCTACATCTTCCACCTTTGAATTTCAAAGGTATGTTAACTTTTTAAAAGGGAGTTTGCTGCTATTAATAGTATTAAACCTAGACATTAGTTTGCTTTTTTTCCCTCTCTTTTACGGTGCTTCTACCTTTGAATTTTCAGTTCTCGAATTATTTCCCCTCTGTATTTGTAAATCTTCAGTTCTTCACCTTTTCCGCATGTTAATTTGTTAAATTATTTTTCATTTTTTTGCTTTTTGCTTTTTTATTTTTGGATTGATGAACTGATTGATCTCTGTTATATTAATATGACCAATATAGTGGTTTTCTGATTTTTATTTTAAGAATATATTTTCCTGTTTTTGCTCTCCTCTGCTTTGAAGTGTTTTTCAGCTTCTTCACCTAATTTAGAATTGTGTTCACAAATTGTATGTATAATTGAAGCTAAAAATGAATTATGATGGATTAATGAAACAAGATGTGAACCTGAAGAAAAAAGATGGGTTTTATGACAAAGAAAGAAATCAAACTTGAGTGCAGTAATAATTTTATGGATAACTTTGAGCCTTTTGTGACAGTCCACTTTTGTTATATGTATTTGGAAACTATGGATTTTATGCTTTCTGTTATTGCTGCAGATGCAATTGAAGCTCATTTCTAGCTATCTTTTTCTAAATTATAAATGTTCGTTTATTAGGAAAAGAAGTGAAAGTATCATTCCAATCTTTCTTCATTGACTGAAGTTTAGCACAAACTCTATGAGCTAAAGATTCATAGTTAATGCAAATCTTTGAGCTACACTTAGAAATGTCACCATTAGAATCATATAGAATAAAAGGGTTTTCAATTTTCATCATTTATAGCTTGTTTGC
This sequence comes from Gossypium raimondii, assembly GCF_025698545.1. Taxonomy (NCBI): domain Eukaryota; kingdom Viridiplantae; phylum Streptophyta; class Magnoliopsida; order Malvales; family Malvaceae; genus Gossypium; species Gossypium raimondii. The sequence continues at coordinate 28,978,575 of NC_068571.1, read as the reverse complement.
AGTTTTTGATCTGTTTAATTACTTGACTTGTGTTCTTTGTTTATATATAGTCAGGGATATATATATTGAATGGGGACTAATGCTATTGAAGCAGGGGAGGCTCCATTTGACTCCTATCCTAGTTCCTTTGAGGTACTATTTTCAAGTTCGTTTCACTTTTTTTCTATTCTAACTTTGAATCTATTGTATAATTTGATCACTATCGGGAATAATTACATGCATTTGTTTGTGTTTTTTTTTTTTGCTTAAGCAAGTGTTAAAAGCCTTGGAAATTCGGTTTGTGCCCTGCAAGCTTTAAGTTATAATTTTTTGAGTTTAGATGTTTAGGTAATTTCATTGTGTATGACTTAAAATTATAGTTAGTAATAATATTACTAAATAGTGTGTAAATCATGCTAAATGATAGGTCCAAAGATCAAAAGATAAAATGTTGCTGCCTATGGGATAAGGTAAGTATATCATTTAGAACTAGGCTACTCAAAGAAAAGCAATAACAATAACAACAATAATAATAGTGAGTGACAGCAAACCATCTCACCTTGAAGAAAGAACAACACTTTTTAATCAACCATCCAATGTTGCAAACAATCTACACAAAGCCATTGCCTCCAATTAGGCAAAAACATCCAGCCTTTTACTTTTAACAAAGAATTTAACTTCGAGGAAAAACTGTTTTAAAGAATATATATACATTGCATCACTATACAGATTACTATCTGACAGTGCACTAATTAATGTAGACTTCCCCTGTTAATTGAGAAAAAGGGTAAATGTTGAGCATGAGAAAATAGAAGGAAAAAACACAAGATATCTCTAACTTGTTAGTCTGATTGAAGAAAAAGAATATCCTAAGCTCCCACAACCAAGAACAAAGCAAAAAAGAGAGGAGAAACCAACAAAAACGAGGGAGAAACCAACAAGAACAAGGGAGAAACCAACAAGAACGAGGGGAGAAACTGTTGTTTTATTCCCAAATCTGAAAACAAATAAGATTGGGAAAGAAATTAGTTTAACATCTAAGGATAAAATGGTAAAATAATAAATTAAAGTATGGGTATTTTTGTCATCCAAAAATACCTACTGCCCCAGCTAGAGCTGACTGGAGCTTTTAGCACCAGTGAAGATAAAGTTGTCGAGTGCAGCAGGCTTGTCTCACTGTGCTGGAAACCAAGATATCCAAACAACCAAGCAAGTCACTGTGGTGTAGTGAGATTGAAAATCAAGGTAAAAAATTTCAACGCACTGTATTGCAATTGAATCCAAAAGGAACGTTAAGCTGCCAACACAACACAAATTAAAGGGGAAATGAGGCAACAGTTCAAACCAAACAATTAGATTCCAAATATTATTGGTTTTCTACTTCTCTTATTTAAACCCTCTTAGTTTTGCTCCTCTATATCTTGTCTTCTTTTTCCTCTCCGACCACCTAAAACAAGAAACAGAAAATGGTACATTGTCTGCCAATGGTTTCTGTCATTCAAGACAAGCCGATGCTTCCACCAACTGCTGCTGTCGCAAAGAATGAGCATCGCCCTTTAGCTTTCGATGCATCAATCCTTGGATCTGAATCCAATATACCCTCTCAGTTCATATGGCCTGACGACGATAAGCCATGCCTGGATGACCCGGAACTTGTAATTCCAGCCATTGACTTCGGAGCTTTCTTGCTTGGGGACTCTCTTGCTGTATCAAAAGCGGCAGAGGCCGTGAATGAGGCATGCAAGAAGCATGGGTTTTTTTTGGTTGTAAGCTCATCAGTACATGGACCGCTTCTTCAGCCTGCAACTCTCTGAGAAGCAAAAGGCTAAGAGAAAAGTAGGAGAAAGCTATGGGTATGCAAGCAGTTTCGTTGGCAGGTTTTACTCCAAGTTGCCATGGAAAGAAACACTGTCTTTTCGGCACTGACCTCACACTCAAAATATCGTGCAACACTATATGGTGAATTGGATGGGTGAAGATTTTAGAGATTTCGGGTAAATAAATTCTTCTCACCCTTCCATTCCTAATTAAATAGGAGAAATGCTAATTTGCATTCAGTCAATATACGAGATGATCAGCTTATTTTCACGTCAAGATTTAGTCTCCAAAATGCAAAAAATACATGTTGCAGTTTCAGCGTATTTGTTAACCCCATGTGTATTTCAAGCCTTGTACAAATAGTGACAATTGGATATACATCTTTTTTAGGTTTGAAAGAGATGGGGTGACAAATTCAATAGACATCATTCCTTGCATTGACCGAACCCTAAATCCATTCAACATTGATTGCTTAAATACCCCTTCTAAAACAAAAATACACATTATAACTGGATGGCCTTTTTTGACTTTGCGTTTCTCTTTTATAACCTATGTTAATTTGTAGAATGTTGCGACAAGTTTTACCATAGGATAGGAATCTAACACTCGATTTTGCTTTTCGTACTTGACAGGAGGCTTTACCAGGAATATTGTGAAGCCAGGAACAAGGTTTCCCAAGAGATAATGGGGCTGCTAGGGATAAGTCTAGGACTTGACCAAGCCTACTTCAAAGACTTTTTCGAACAAAATGATTCAATCCTGAGACTGAATCACTACTCTCCATGCCAAAAGCCTGAGTTGACTCTGGGAACCGGTCCCCACACCGATCCCACTTCCTTGACAATCCTTCATCAGGATCAAGTTGGAGGCCTTCAAGTGTTTGCCGATGAAAAGTGGCACTCCGTTGCTCATATCCCAGGAGCTTTCGTTGTCAACATTGCGATACATTCATGGTAATAAAGATTCTGAACATATATGCATACGTATATACAAAAAATTTTAACGAAAATGAGGCTGTGGTGTTTGAATACAGGCTTTGACAAACGGTATTTACAAGAGCTGCTTGCACAGAGCAGTAGTGAATACTGAAACGGTGAGAAAATCACTTGCATTCTTTCTATGTCCCAAGCTGGAGAGACCGGTGACACCAGCAGCTGGCTTAGTTAATGCCGCAAATTCGAGGAAATACCCAGACTTTACTTGGGCAGCACTACTGGAATTTACACAGAACCATTACCGTGCAGACATGAAAACCCTTGTTGCATTCTCCAAATGGGTTCAAGAACAAGAATCGAACAACAAATTAATACCTTAGGGACAATGCTGGGCTTTGTGGGCGTGGGGAACAAATAAGCAATTGCTTTGGGTTAATAAAGTCAGATTAGAGGGAGACAAGTAAGGGAAGCATTTATCTGCTCGTTCATGGTGGGTCTAAGGAATAGAGCTACAGAAGTTATAATACTATTGACAATATATAGTAGCTTAATTAGTGCGTCAGAGAATCATATTATAATTCAAGTCTCTTATTTTAACTTTCTTTTAAAATTTAGCATTAACACCTTTCGGCTTTTTCTTTGTTTTGGTACTCTATCTCCTTTATGTACTACTATTTGCTAGTACAATCCTTAAACTCATAAAAACTAACTTAAATTAATTAAACAAAAGTGAAAATAGATGTAGATCCTCCATGTATGTAACAGTAAACCTAAATACTTTTAACCCAGAATCCATATAATCAGTAGCCAACTAATTGTTCTTATTAACCTATCAATTTAACAATGGACGAGGCGATGAAAATCCAGTGCATGCACGTGTTGGAAGGATTGCTTAATTGGTCCTTTTATCCATGGCACTAATTCAGTGAAGGAGGGTTTTATGTAAGTATATATATAAATCTCAAATTTCATATTAAAACTAAAATTACACTTAATGCATACAATATCTTCGAAAAAATGCATTCCATAAATTTAAAATTCATGATTCTATAGACTCAGAAACAAGCAACTGTGATTGATTAATTCCTCCCTACTTTCCGCCGACAGGGCCAGACTGTCTAGCCATATACTCTTACTTTATATAAGATTTACAAATATCATGATTCTATAGACTCAGAAACAAGCAACTGTGATTGAATAAGAGAATGTGCAACTAACAATATATATTCTTTCAAAGTCATTGAATGTGGATTTCTTGGCCCCATTTTCACCAATATCACATCTATGATGAAGAGATTAAATGACATAACTATACTGAGATTTTGAGTAGTTGATAAGACAGAAAGAGAACAAATTTGTCTGAGCATAACTGCATAACGACTGAAAGTAGCCAAATCCCAAACATTAAAGCTAAGCAACATTAAAAAATGGTTAAACCTAACTAAATTATATATTTAATTTTGTATTTTAATTTCATCAATTTTAATTTCTATAAATTTTAAAATTAGTATTAATCTAAACAATAGAAGAAGCGAAGAAGATAGGAGCCTTTACTCCCCTCGATAAATAGTATAATTTTAATTTTTAATCCCTCTAAAAGTAATCTGTTTAATTCATTTTTTTATATTTAGTCAAATGAAAAAATTCCAATTTTGGCCCATCCAAAAATTTGTTTTGCGACATGGCCAACCATGCATTGGCGAACACACATGGCAAACAACACAAATGGTGAACAATCTAGTTGGCGAACACATATGGCAGACAATTGCGCCTCTAAGTCACATGGTAGACAGTCTGAGCATTAAAAGATTGGCAGACTGTCAATAGGTGAACTGTCATGCAAAGAGTTTTTACACGATAGGCTTGGCGGATTGTCTAAGCACATTGGTGAACATTTTAACTGCTAGCATATCTACGGACAGCCAAAGTGTGAGTTGATTAACAATAAGGCGAACTGTAGGATGAAGTGCAACCTGTCTTCCTAGAGCAAAAAAATCAAAGTTTTGGTTTAACCTTTTGTTCAATTCTTATGTTAAGATACTTAACTAGGAACAAACTAAGTTGGTAATGACTTGATGTTTTTAGGTGTTGATTTCACAATCAGTTTGTGTACAAGTTAAGTTTTCCTATTTCCAAGATGTTAGTTGGATCAGTTGAGTTGTTTGGACAACAAAAGGTATATATTGTAACCTTTTGAAATGAAATTTAAAAAAATGTATTGAAATTAATTCATCTTGTGGGTTCATTGTCTCGTTTTGCTTTCTCTCTTAGTCTGAAAACACCAACGATTGGTATTGAGAGCCATTTTGATCTTTGAGGGACGTTTTCTACAAGAATGTCTTCATCTAGTTTCTCACCACCTCCACCTCTTGTATTCATCGGTGAAATTTACTACATATGGGTGGTAAAAAGAAGACTTATCTTCAAGCCTTTGACCTATGAAAAATTGTGCATACTGACATAGGGCCACCAACTTTGAGAGCAAATCCCACCATTGCTCAAATGAGAAAGCATAGTGAAGAATGTGCAAAGAAGCATAGTGTCAGATATCATTTTTATAAGGATCATGGCTTGTGATACTTTTAAGCAAGCTTGAGATAAACTGAAGGAGAAGTTTTAAGGTTCGTAGAAGACCAGGAAGCAAGAACTAATCAATCTGGGAAGAGACTTTGAAAACCTCAAGATGAAGGAGACTAAGACATTAAAACAATACTCAAATAGAACCATAATAGTGGTCAACCAGATTAGGTTAATAGGGGACTAGTTCAATGACAGCAGAGTTATTGAGAAGATGATAACCACACTTCTTGAGAGATATGAATCAAAGATATCCTCTCTTGAATACTCAAAGAATTTGTCAACCATCTCACTTTCAGAACTAATCAATGCCTTATATGCTTAAGAGTATATAAGAGCATCAAGGAAAAAGGAGTATTCTGAAGGAGCTTGTCAGGCTAAAAAAAGAGAAAGCTCAAGCTCCTCAAGTAATAAGAGAAAGAAAGGTTGGTTAGAAAAGAAAGAAAAACCTAAAAAATACGTTGGAAAAAAGAAATATCCACCATGTTCTCATTGCAAAAGTCAGGTCATCTAGAGAGGATGTTTTAGTTTAGACCTAACGTTCAGTGCAGAAGCTGCAAGCAGCTCAGCTATATTGAAAAGGTGTGCAAGAATAGAGGGCAATTGTAGCAGCAGCCACAGAAGCAAGATGCTCAGGCATAGACAACTGAAGTGAGTCAAGAAGATTTAACATTCACTTCCTCATGTCCTGCCACTCCAGAAACGGAAAACATTGGCTTGTTGACAATGGTTGTACAAGTCATATGACCTCAGATTCAAGTATCTTCAGGAGCATTGATAAAATTTTCAACTCCAAAATCAAAGTTGGAAATGGCTAGTATATTAAAGTATTAGGGAAGGGAGATATTTTGATTAGCACTCCATCAGGTACTAAAATTGTCTCAGATGTTCTTTTAGTTACTGATATAGATCAAAATCTACTAAGTGTTGGTTAGTTGCTTGAGAAAGGATATTCTATGGTGTTCAAGAGCAATATATGCTTGATTTTTTATCCTAGTGGATGTGAACTTATATCAGTGGCTATGTTTGATAGAAGCTTTGTCGTAAATTGGAATTTGGCAACTTATGTAGCCTATGTTAGTTCACTAGATGAAACAAAATTGTGGCATAGGAGACTGAGACATGTTAATTATAGATATTTAAGTTAGATTTTTATGAATAATTTGGTTGAAAATTTGTCAAAAATGGTTTATCATGAGGATGTTTGTGAAATTCATCAACTAGGAAAGAAGTCTAGACTTCTTTTTCCAATTAATAAAACTTGAAGAGACAATGAAAATTTGTATTTGGTACATATTGTTATTTGTAGGCCTATGAAGACAAGTTCGCTAAACGACAGTAGGTACTTTGTCTTGTTTATTGATGAATGCAGAAGGTTCTGTTGAGTATACTTCATGAAGCACAAGTTTGAAGTGTTAGAACGCCGGTACCCTTACAGTACAGCGAAAAATTAAAACATTCGGCGATCCTAACCATGGATCCATGTGTGAGGAACGAATCGGGGTGAAATAAAGGTTTTCAAATTACCGAATCTTTATTTTGAGTAGACAGCAACGCCTCAGCAACGAGTGATCTGATCTACTATCGAACCAAGCCGCAATCTATCGTGACTTCGGCCTTTACGTAATCCACCCAGTTGACAATGATCAGAAGGAATCCCCAAAACTGTTTTGGAAAAAAAAACTTTGCTTTGACGGCTACTAGACCCCAATCAAAGAAAAAACAGGATTTTTATATCTATTTTTAGGGTTTCTAGAAATTAAATAAATATAACTATGTTTTAAACCTAAAATTATAATTACATTAATTATAATAATGATTTCGGTAAACTGTATATTTATTTGAATTTATATACTAACCAAATTCATGTTCTCATTATGCGTACAACAACCTTGTACATAATGTGTTCGATATTTGATTATCCAATTAAATTAATTCTATAATTAATTTAATTCAAGCGACAACCAAACACAATACCAACTATGTTTTATTTTGTTCATTTCAACTATAGGGTGTGACCCTATAGGTTCTTGTAACGTTAGCAGTAATACTAGAATGATTCAAATGTTACAAACAATGAGTGGCACCTAGCAATGCATCATTGCTACCTAAGTCACAAGAAATCATGATTTGACATAACCTTTTTATGAATAACCTTTCATGCAATAATCCTTAAGTCCTTTATCTCTGGATTGGACACAAGTCATGGAATAGTCACACTTGCATAGTCCATTCTACGTTCCTTGATATCTTAAGTAGACTATGATATACAAATAAGTATGACATCTCATATCAGCTTATTTGAGTACGGCCATGCATTTCTAGTCTCACTCAATCAAGTGGCCTAAGATATTACTCCCATTATGTAGGAGGGACTTATCCTATATCGATAAACCATATCCCTCTACATAGATCGTGATATATCCAACATCAGCCTTTGTAGAACAACCAGTTATGGTGTACGTTTGACTGTATCAAAATGTACAACTCACGATGTTGGGATTATGATGATCTCAAGTCTGAGAATCATATACATATTAATTACTATGAGTAATGTTATGACAATTACATAATAATCCAAGAAACATACTCATAACGGGTCAGTCCAATATGTTGTTCTCTAATACACATATTCATGCATTGATTTTGACATTCCATATCAATGACAACTCTTTATCATCAATCAACTACATGTTAGTCCTAATGCATTATTGTTGTCCTATCCAACAATAATACTTAACTAAGGACCTTTTAAGAATAATTATTTTAGTCACAGGACATTATTATAAAACAGTTTATTTATACACATAGAAAAGAAACTGAAATAATAATGGTAACGCCTTATATTAATAAACATGATAAATCAAGTATGTTATTACAACCATCTCATGATTGATCTTTGGGCATATTCTAAAAATCTCCCACTAGCACTAAGACCAATCACTTATATATCTAATACCAAGCGACTTAGTGTGACGATCATACTTCTGCTGTGTCAGAGGCTTGGTTAGGGGATCAGCAATGTTATCATTTGTAGGTACTCTGCATATCTCTACATCTCCTTGATCGATAATCTCTTGAATAAGATGGTAGCTCCTAAGTATATGTTTGGATTGCTGGTGTGATCTAGGCTCTTTAGCTTGTGCAATGACTCCATTGTTATCATATCGGAGTTCTATAGCATCTGATATGTTAGGTACAACCCCTAGTTCAGTAATAAACTTCTTGATCCAAACCGCTTCCTTTGCTGCCTCGCTGGTTGCAATATACTCGGCCTCTGTTGTAGAATCGACTATTGTACTTTACTTTGAACTCTTCCAGCTCACAGCACCACCATTAAGGTAAAACACAAAACCTGATTGCGATCGAGAATCGTCCTTATCGGTTTGGAAGCTGGCATCAGTGTAACCTTTTACACTAACTCTTCCTTACCTCCATATATTAGGAATGTATCCTTAGTTCTTCTTAAGTACTTAAGGATATTATTGACTGTGGTCCAGTGACCTTCACCGGGACCTACTTGATACCTGTTCGTCATACTTAAGGCATATGAGACATCTAGACGGGTACATAACATGGCATACATGATAGATCCAATAGCGAAAGCATATGGAATTTTACTCATGCGTTCTCTCTCTTGTGGAGTTGAAGGACACATTTCCTTCGAGAGTGAAATACCATGTCTCATAGGAAGGAATCCTCTATTAGATTCTTCTATACTGAACCTTTTCAGTACTTTATCTATGTATGTACTTTGGTTTAGACCTAGTAGTCATCGTGATCTATCTTTATAGAACTTCAATCCTAAGATATAAGTGGCTTCGCCCAAGTCCTTCATAGAAAAATAACTTCCTAACCAAGTCTTAATAGACTGCAAGGTAGGTATGTCATTTCCTATGGTAAGTATGTCATCCACATACAGTACCAAGAATGTTACAGTGCTCCCACTAACTTTCTTGTAAACACATGGCTCATCTTCATTTTTGATAAAACCAAACTCTTTTATTCCATCGTTAAAACGAAGATTCCAACTTTGAGAAGCTTGCTTTAATCCATAAATAGATCTTTGTAGCTTACATACCTTTCTAGCATCATTTGGATTGACAAAACCTTCAGGTTGTGTCATGTACACATCCTCTTCAAGTTTCCCGTTAAGGAAAGCTGTATTGACGTCCATCTACCAGATTTCATAGTCATGAAATGCAGCTATAGCGAGCAAGATCCTGATGGATTTAAACATAGCTACAGGAGAAAAAGGTTTCATCATAGTCAACACCATGAACTTGGCGAAAACCTTTAGCGACTAATCGCCCCTTGTATGTTTGTACATTACCATCCATGTCGGTTTTCTTTTTGAAAACCCACTTACACCCTATGGGTTTAACCCGTTCGGGTGGGTCAACCAAAGTCCATACTTGGTTTTCATACATGGAATCCATCTCAGATCTCATGGCCTTAAGCTATTTCTCAGAGTCTGGGCTTGTCACCGCTTCTTGATAAGTCTTAGGCTCATCTTGATCTATATGTAGAATGTCACCATGCGTATTAATGATAAATCCATATCTCTTAGGTACTTGGCGTTCTCTTAAAGATCTACGCGATGGTTGTGTTTCTACAACAGTTACTTGTTCCTTAATTCCTTGTGGAATTTGCTGTTGTTCTATCTCTGGTTCAGTGGTATTTTGTGATTCTCGAATTTCTTCAAGTTCAATCTTTTTCCCACTTTTTTTTCTAAAAACAAATTCTCTCTCTAGGAAGACACCAGTCCGAGCAACAAGTATTTTATTCTCAGTGGGATTAAAGAAATAATATCCTTTGATTTCTTTTGGATACCCCACAAAAACACACTTTTCAGATTTGGGTTCAAGCTTAGTAGACATTTGACGTTTAAGATAAGCTTTGCAACCCCAAATTTTCATAAAAAACATACTGGGACATTTTCCAGTCCAAATCTCATATGGCGTCTTTTGAACTGATTTATATGGAACACGATTTAGTGTGAAAGCAGTTGTCTCAAGTGCATGTCCCCAAAAGAAAGTCGACAGATCGCATGACTCATCATGGATCGAACCATGTCTAACAAAGTTTGATTTCTTCTCTTAGAAACTCCATTCCATTGAGGAGTACCAGGAGGAGTAAGTTGTAAGACAATCCCACATTGCTTCCAAAGATCATCAAAATCTAAGCTCAAATACTCCCCACCTCGATCAGATCGAAGTGTCTTGATAGTTTTACCTAGTTGATTTTGTACTTCATTTTTGAATTCCTTGAACTTTTCAAAGGACTCAGACTTATGGCGCATGAGATAGACATACCCATATCTACTGAAATCATCAGTGAAAGTAATGAAGTAGTGAAATCCTCCTCTAGCCTATGTATTTATTGGTCCACATACATCAAAATGTAATAGACCCAATAAATCATTAGCTCGTTCACTTTTACCAGTAAGAGGAGATTTAGTCATTTTTCCCAATAAGCAAGATTCACATACTTCAATTTGTTCAAAAATAAATGAATCCAAGAGACCATCTTTATGGAGCTTGGATATGCATTCCTCACTTATGTGGCCCAAACGACAATGCCATAGATAAGTTTGATTTGAGTCTTTTATTTTCGATCTTTTAGTATTTATGTTGTAAATGAGATTCATTTGATCTAAAATATAGAGGCCATTAATCAATTGTGCCGAACCATAGAAAACATTATTGAGATAAAATGAACAATAATTATTCTTAATAATTATCTCAAAACCAATTTTGTCTAAACAAGAAATTGAAATAATGTTTTTAGTCAAACTAGGCACATAATAAAAATCCTCTAAACATAAACCAAGTCCACTAGGCAAAGATAAATTATATGTTCCCACAACTAATGCAGCAACTTTTGCTCCATTTTCAACTCGTAGGTGCACATCTCCTCTAGCCAAAGTCCTACTCCTTTGTAGTCCCTGTACAGAAGTACAAATGTGAGAACCACAACCAGTATCTAATACCCATGAAGTAGTAGTTGATAAATTAATATCAATAACATAAATACCTGAAGTAGACGTTCCGCTTATTTTGGCCTTTTTGACTTCCTCAAGATAGATAGGGCAGTTCCACTTCTAATGTCCAGTCACACCATAATGAAAATAGTTTCCTTCCTTAGCCACCTCACCTTTAGGTTTCAATGCAGCCTTTACTTTTCCAGGTTTGGGCCTACCTTTGCCCTTGGGCTTTGTCTGAACTTTTGCCTTTCCCTTGCCCTTGTTATTACGGACCATCAATATAGGCTTGGGTCCAAACTTTTTCATGTTGCCTTCAGCAGTTCGTAACATACTGAGCAACTGTGGCAGAGTCTAATCAATTTCATTCATATTGAAATTGAGGACAAAGTGGCTGTAGCTATCCGGCAACAATTGCAGATTAACATCAGTGGCCAACTCTTGGCTCAATGGAAACCCAAGCTTAGACAGGCTTTCAATATAGCCAATCATCTTAAGGACATGAGGTCCTACTGGGCTTCCTTCAGCTAGCTTACATTGGAATAGAGCCTTAGAGGTATCGAACCTCTCTTGTCGTGCTTGCCCCTGATAAAGTTCTTTCAGGTGCTCAATCATTTCATAAGCAATCATGTCCTCATGTTGCTTCTGAAGCTCAGGATTCATAGTGGCAAGCATAAGACATCCAATGTCTACCATGTCATCGAGATGCTTCTTGTAGGCATCTCTATCAGCCCTCGAAGCATTAGAGGGTGGTTCGTTAGGAACTGGTTGTTCAATGACATATAATTTTCGTTCTTGTTTGAGGACAATCCTCAAGTTATGGAACCAGTCAAGAAAATTCAAACCATTCAATTTGTCCTTCTCAAGGATCGATCGCAATGATAGTGTATTAGTGTTTGCAACCATAATGTATCTACAACAATAAAATATGCTTGTGTAAATTTATCAAATTTATATCAATCATTAGAAGGACTTTATTAAAAGATGTTCCCACTATTTTATTACAAAATTAATAACCCTTATATATTAGTTTCGGAAAGACTTTCTCGAAAAGTATTTCAAGTGAGTTAAGGATCCATATTTCACCTCCTCTTAAGTCAGCTTTGGCTTTACTCTCAAGATTATTGTTATCTAGGTATGCAACACTTACTAATTACATCATATGTAACTCTTAAAGTTTGGTGAACAACTCTTGTTCTAATCATCTTATGATTTATCCAAATTACTTGCCTCTAGGTTTCTAATCCTATTAGAATAACCTAGTTAAGTCATTAACCAATTTTAACCAGCGAATATCACTTGTTTATTCTTCGCATTTAACCAAGACAAATACTAGTACTTCGCTTTAGCAGAACCTACACAATATTGATCGAGGGCAAAATTGGAAGGCTATATTGACTTAATATTTTCATAGAGGGATTTTTTTTAAGTTGTTCTATCTCACCAATTATGGTTTACCTTAGTCCATTTAGCTATTTAATTGATCTCATCAATTAATGTGGTTCATTATTATCAAATTTTAACATATTTAAAATTTGTCATGCTTTAGACATCCATAGCATATGATACATGAATAAATAAAGAAATAAATAAATGCAATAGTTATAGTCCATAAACTAAGGTGGTGCAACCCAAGCCAATGGGAGAACCAAAAGGAAACCTAAAGGTGTAAGCCGTTTCACAAGCTATCGATCCACACTAGTTGGCCCATCTTCCTTCTCGTCTAGTCCACAGCAACTCTTGCAAATTACAATATGCAGAAACTTGTTTTACATACGAGGGAGTAAGATGAGAAGAGAAATACAATAGAATAGTAGTAAGGCACGACACGTAGGCCGTATTTATAAAATTACAACCTTTTATCAAATGCGTCATTGGGCTATAACTATGCATTTCAAACACCGTGCATGTCAATAATAGCATACATAATACAACGTCTTGTTAAGGTGAATTATAACATATCCTTTCAACTTTTATGGCCACCAAGTTTAATTTATTATAAAACATTCTTTAAGAAGATAGGGTCTGAGGCGGTTGAAAGAAGCGGGACGGAGCCCCCGCGGTATGAATCGCATACCTCATTCAAATGAAACCTCACAATTTGATAACTTTTATCAACTGAATCGTGTTTTCGGGATTTTAGTCCTTCAGGTTTCATTCCAGAACAACCCTTGTTCCACTAACCAGTTAACTCTTACTGGAAACTATAAGCACTACCGTCGCACCATTACAGATCTGTTAACACTTAACAGTAATAACATTAAACCGAATAGGCCATAACATCATGATTAACATTTAATCCATTGTCAGAAAGAATGGTTATCAGGTTACTCTTAAACGATTTCAACAGTCGAAAACGTAATAAAAATTGAAGCATGCATCTCATACAATTGCATCACCCAAGTATTTAAACCCGAGTACATATCACACAACCTGGCTCTGATACCACTGTTGGAACGCCGGCACCCCTACGGTGCAGTGAAAAAATAAAACATTAGGCAATCCTAACCATGGATCCATGTGAGAGGAACGAATAGGGGTGAAATAAAGGTTTTGAAATTACCGAATCTTTATTCTGAGTAGACAATAATGCCTCAGCAACAAGTAATCTGATCTACTATCAAACCAAGTCGTAATCTATCGTGACTCCGGCCTCTACGTAATCTACCCAATTGACAATGAATGGAAGGAATCCCTAAAATTGTTTTGGAAAAGAAACTTTGCTTTGACGACTGCTAGACCCCAAGCAAAGAAAAAAACAAGATTTTTATATCTATTTTTAGGGTTTCTAGAAATTAAATAAACATAACTATGTTTTAAACCGAAAATTATAATTACATTAATTATAATAATGATTTCAGTAAACTATATATTTATTTGAATTTATATACTAACCAAATTCATGTTCTCATTATGCGTACAACAACCTTGTACATAATGTGTTCGATATTTGATTATCCAATTAGTTAATTCTATAATTAATTTAATTTATGCAACAACCAAACACAATACCAACTATGTTTTATTTCGTTCATTTCGACTATAGGGTGTGACCCTGTAGGTTCTTGTTACGTTAGCAGTAATACTAGAACGATTCTAATGTTACAAACAATGAGTGGCACCTAGCAATGCATCATTACTACCTAAGTCACAAGAAATCATGATTTGACATAATTTTTTTATGAATAACCTTTCATGCAATAATCTTTAAGTCCTTTATCTCTAGATTGGACACAAGTCATGGAATAGTTACACTTGCATAGTCCATTCCATGTTCATTGATATCTTAAGTAGACTATGGTATACAAATAAGTATGACATCTCATATCAGCTTATTTGAGCATGGCCATGCATTTCTAGTCTCACTCAATCAAGTGGCCTAAGATATTACTCCCATTATGTAGGAGGGACTTATCCTATATCTTTAAACCATATCCCTCTACATAGATCGTGGTATATCCAACACCAACCTTTATAGAACAACCAGTTACGGTGTACGATTGACTGTATCAAAATGTACAACTCACGATGTTGGGATTATGATGATCTTAACTCTGAGGATCATATACATATTAATCACTATGAGTAATGTTGTGACAATTACATAATAATCCAAGAAACATACTCATAACGGGTCAGTCCAATATGTTGCTCTCTAACACACATATTCATGCATCGATTTTGACATTCCATATCAATGACAACTCTTTATCATCAATCAACTACATGTTAGTCTTAATGCATTATTGTGGTCCTATCCAACAATAATACTCGACTAAGGACCTTTTAAGAATAATCATATTACTCTCAGGACATTAATATAAAATAGTTTATTTATACACACAGAAAAGAAACTGAAATATCAATTGTAACGCCTTATATTAATAAACATGATAAATCAAGTATGTTATTACAACCATCTCGTGATTGATCTATGGGCATACTCTAACATGAAGTGGTTGATATCTTTTTCAAATTCAAGGCTATGGTTGAAAATCAAACCAGTTGGAAGCCTAAAATGATCAGGTCAAAAAATGAGACAGAATACACTTTAGAAAGGTTTCAAGTGTTTTGTGAAGAGGTTGGAATTCATCATTAGCTAAACAATGTGTACACTCGACAACAAAATGGATTGTGTGAAAGGAAAGAAAGAACTGTGATAAACATGGCTCGATACTTGTTGTTTGAGAGTTAGCTGTCAAATAATTTTTGGGCAGAAGCAGTAAGCACTGCAGTTTACTTGCTGAATAGAATGTCAACTAAAGTTGTTGAAGGGAAGACTCCATTTGAGGCGTGATTTGGGTTCAAAACTTTAGTTTCTCAACCAAGAGTGTTTGGTTGTATTTGTTTTGTTCATGCATTAATGGAGAAAAGAAGTAAGCTTAACAGAAGATTACAACTTGAGATTTTTCTAGGATACAATAGTGCCAAGAAAGGTTATAGAGTTTATGATACTTTCTCTAAGAAACTTATTATAAACAAAGATTTAAAGTACGATGAAAGAAAAATTTGGAAACGAGATGCAATTGAAAATAAAATACTTGAGCTGGGAGAACTTGAACTAGATCTACAATATATTGAAGATCAAACTAGAAATGATGCATTTGATGACCATCTAGTGAGAGGGACCAGGCCAATTACTGAAGTCTATAAGAGGTGTAATCTGACTGCATCGGAACCAATTACCTTTGAAGAGGTAGCACAAGAAGTTGAATGGAGAGATGCTATGAAGGAATATATTAGTATGATAAACAAAAATGAGACTTGGGAGCTAGTAGATAGACTAGTTCATAAGAAAGTCATTGGGGTCAAATGGGTGTTCAGAACCAAAAATAATCCTGATGGTTCTGCGAACATGTACAAGCCCAGATTGGTTGTCAAGGGGTACAGTCAAAAATTTCGTGTGGATTTTACTAAGACCTTTTCCCCTTTAGCAAGGTTAGATACCATAAGGCTAGTATTAACACTTGCAAATCAAAAGGGTTGGAAAATACATCAAATAAATGTGAAATGAGCTTTTTTGAATGGTTATCTGAAGGAAGAGATTTATGTAGATCAGCCTCAAAGGTTTGTTGTACCAGAATGTGAGATAAAGGTATAGAAACTAAAGAGATTTTGTTGTACAAGCCCCAATGGCATGGTATGGGAGAGTTGATAATTATCTAGTAGATTGAGGATTCGAGAGAAGTATCATCAAACCTACACTATATGTAAAAAAGGTTGGGAATAAAACACTTTTTTATTATATCTTTGTATGTTAATGACCCGTTTGTGATTGGAAGCAATAGTGAGCTGGTTGATGACTTTAAAAGGCAGATGTAAGTAGTGTTTGAAATTTTAGATTTGGGAGAGATGACATATTTCTTTGGTCAGGAAGTGATTCAACCTTGTGAAGTAATTTTTATAAGCCAAAAAGCTTTTGCCATAAAAATTTTAATAAGATATGGCATGGAAAATTGCAAGCCTGCCAATACTCTAATTTCTCAAGGAAAGAAGCTCACCAATAATGAATATGTCTAAAGAGTGGATGAGACAAGCTATAAAATCTTGGTTGGATGTCTGCTTTACTTGACTGCATCTAGGCTAGATATAATGTTTGTTGTAAGTTTGTTGCCGAGGTACATACATTGAAGTAATATAATTCATTACAAAGTTGCCAAAAGAGTTTTGAGATATGTAAAAGGAACATTGAGCTATGGAGTGAAGTTTATGAAGTCTGAAAAGCTTAAGTTACTTGGCTACTTAGATAGTGATTAGGCACGGTCTACTGAGCACATGAAGAGTACCTCTAGTTATTTCTTCACTCTAGGGTCAAGTGTTTTTTGTTAGAGCTCAAGGAAGCAACAATCAATAGCACAATTTATAGTTGAAGCAGAGTATGTTGTAACCACTTCAATTGTCAACCAAGCCATTTGGCTAAGAAAGGTATTGAATTACTTGAACATAAACCAAAAGGAAGCAACATAGATCAAGTGTGACAATCAATCTGCTTTTGCAATCGTAAAGAATCCAGTATTCCATGGGAAAACTAAACACTTCAAAATTAAGTATCACTTTGTGAGAGAAATGGAGCAAGAAAAGTATGTAACACTAGTTCATTGTGGTTCACAATGTCAATTAGCCGATATACTAACAAAGCCTTTTGGGAAAATGAAGTTTGTGAAGTTGAGATATAATATTGGAGTTCATAGCATGGAGGCCAATGAAGAGTGTTGTGAGATGACCAACCATGCATTGGCGAACACACATGGCGAACAACACAAATGGAAAACACATATGGCAAACATCGTGTGGCAAACAATTCTATCTCTAAGTCACATAGCAAATAGTCTGAGCACGAGAAGACTAGCGGACTGTCAATAGGTGAACTATCATGCTAAGAATTTTTACATGACAGGCTTGACGGATTCTCTAAGCATATTAGCGATCAGTTTAACTACAAGCATATCTACAAACAACTAAAATATGAGCTGATCAGCGATAAGGCAAACTGTAGGATGAAGTGCAAGCTATCTTCATAGAGCAGAATACTAATTTTTTGGTTTAATCTTTTATTCAGTTCTTATGTTCAGATACTTAGTTAGGAACAAACTAAGTTGGTAATGACTTGATGTGTTTAGATGCTGATTTCATAATCAATTTGTGTACATGCTAAGTTTTCCTATTTCCAAGACGTTAGTTGGACCAGTTGAGTTGTTTGGAAAACAATATATTGTGTAATGCCCTAAAACTTGATCCGATTCACAGGATCCTTATCTCAGGTGTTACGCTTTCTTTCCGTCATTAATTGAAATTTTTCATACAAAATTTCCAAACTTCTACATCTTATTAATTAATGTTGCCTAATCAACAAGTCACATGTGTGTACAATGTATACTTACAATCATTTAACAAAGCTTTTTACTTAATAAGATTTTACAAGTACAAACATATTTACAACACTTATCTTGCCCTTAAACAATCTCACTGGCATTACTTAATTGGCCAATAAAT
Source organism: Gossypium raimondii (assembly GCF_025698545.1). Classification (NCBI taxonomy): domain Eukaryota; kingdom Viridiplantae; phylum Streptophyta; class Magnoliopsida; order Malvales; family Malvaceae; genus Gossypium; species Gossypium raimondii. The sequence continues at coordinate 28,960,290 of NC_068571.1, read as the reverse complement.
TTTATCTACGCTGCTAGGCTTATGAATAGTTCGCCTATTCTAATCTTAGTATTCTTGTCATACTCAGACATATCGCTTCACTCACTTTGTATGGATAACCGCCCAACGCGCCCCTCCTTAGGCGTAGACCTAGCATGATCCCTCCTGGCTTAGCCACGATCGACTTACCTATGACATAAGAACACAAAGGCAAGTTCAACAGAACTTAGTGAGTAAGCTCTCACTTACCCAAAGTCTCATCTGAGAACTTCTTTTATCTAAGTCCTTATTTCTTATTCTTCAACTTAACTCTGGCAAATACATCCCTTAGATTGTATTCCTTATACCATGTGTGTCATGCTTCACAATTAGGTAATGTATAAGCCCAATTTTGACTCGGGGCCCAAAACCCAAAACCCAAACACCCAAAACCTAAACTGCTACTTAGCCCAACTAAACCCAACAAGACCCAATAACCTGATGTGGCCCAAATCCAAACAAGGCCCAGATCCCAACCCCAACAGTCAAACTAGGGTTTCAGAAAGTCTAAAACCCTAGTGTCGCTTAGCTAACTTTTGACCTCTGCTAGCTACCAACTCTGCCATCGACCCACCACCACGGTCAAGTCACTGCCCATCCACTTGTCTCGACACCTGCAAAAAAATCAAGGCGGAAGTGACAAGCACACAAAATAGATTAAAAA